>NC_141034.1:57312500-57325000 GCF_052040795.2 Danio rerio | reverse complement strand
AGTCAAGCCTGAAAATATTCATACCCCAAATTTTCTTTCCACAATGAAGCATCTTGTACATCATCTTATTATGTCTTGGGGGAGGTCTGTGTCATTTCTGGTCAAAATAAAATTGCTGGTGGAATAAAAGTCAGAGGTATGAATAATTTCAGGCTTTACTGAACGTCATCCTGGAGCCCAAAACCAGTTATATGTTGCGCAGGTGTATTTATGGCAATAATGCATTAGTATCAGAGCTCTTAAAGGGACAGTGCACCCATAAATGAACACTCTGTCATCAGTTACTCATCATACACTTGTGTCAAACCTTTATGAGTTTCTTTCATCTGTTGAACACAAAAGAAGATATTTCGAAAAATGTTGTAACCATTTACTTTTATTGTATTTGTTACAATGGATGTCAATGGTTACCGGTTTCCATCATCCTTCAAAATATCTTCTTTAGTGTTCAACAGATGAAGGAAAGTCATAATGGTACCACTTGAGGGTAAATAGTGAGGTAATTTTATTTTTGGTGAACTGACCCTTTAATTTCTCTGCAGCAGAAAGCAGTAGTGTTGTGTTCATGCGCTGATTGATCATGTGCTTGTGTGTGTGTGTGCGTAGGGTAATGCATATGTGGACAGTGTGACCTATAACGGCTCTACTGCTCTACACATCGCTGCCGGACGGGGCTCTACTAAACTGAGCGCGCTCCTGATGGCCGCAGGTAAAACTCTACATTACCGAATGCTGTTAGCCATGCTTCCATCCACCTGATTTAATGCACATTTTGGAATATCTCATAATAAAATGCTTAATGGAAATGCAAAGCTGTGCATGAAAAAGATGTACGTGCGCACAGTGGTGGATTTAGGCAATATGGGCGATCGCACAGGGCGTCATCTTGCTGGGGAGACGGTGCAAAAAAAAAAAAGTGCCCCAGTAAAAGCTTTGAGATGAGATTTACTTTATGCAAGTATATTAATGGAGGGTGGTCATCTCAGAATAAAGACGTCAGGCCTTATTCACATTTGGCTTCTTCTGCACAAACAAGTTTGTTATTCTGCAACCGAAACAACGCTGCTGAGAACAGATTGATGCATGTGCATAGAAAGCCTTTCACCTACTGTACAGCTGATCCCGGGTGTTTACATGCACACCGATATGTGAGAAGTAATCAGTAATTCCCCACCGCTGAGGATCCTGTGCTGTCCTCAGGAGCAGATCCTCATAAGGAGAACTGCGAGCCGCTGTTCTTCAGAGATGAAGAGGAGGAGGATGAAGATGATGAAGGGTTTATTCCTGGATCCAGTCCTTTGAGCTTGGCTGTCTCTCCAGAGGTGTGTGCATATGTCTTTGTATTTGTGTGTGTGTGTGTGTGTGTTTGTTTGTGTGCGTGTGTTTGTAACCTATTGTGTTATTGCTTATGTGTGTGTGTGTGTTCAGGTGTATAATATTCTGAATGGAGAAGAGTATCAGCCCTCCACCATTGTTGTTCCACCACAAGGTATGAATATATATATACTAAAAGGAAACCAATGTAAAATAGCAGCGTCTGCAAATACTGCAACGACTATTAGATCATTTTCAAGCTGAGGCAGAAACAGAACTGATTTGTTGTCGTTTGTTTTGTGTGTTTGCGTTTGTGTTTTGCTCTGTGTATGTGTGCATTTGCCTTTGTCCTTGTGCACGTGTGCGCCTTTGTGTGTCCGTGTACGTTTGGTGTGTGTGTGTGTGTGTGTGTGTTCAGGAGACATGCAGAGCTTGAGCTCGTCGGTGAAGCAGGACCTGTGCTCTGCTCTGGACGGTCCCGCGGGCGGCTGGGAGACTCTGGCTGATGTTCTGGGTCTCGGGATCCTCAACAGCGCCTTCAGACTGAGCTCCTGTCCTGCTGGCAAACTGCTGGACAGCTATGAGGTCCGTCAGGTCACGCTCTCACACCACATGCAGACACATTCATAAACACCACTCGACATGTTGTGATTAGCAAATCACTGAAGTCTCCAAAATGAACGCAGCATGTGAGGAGTGGATTGGTCAGTGTAAGGGTGCGTTCACATCTGTAGTTCACTTCATTTGGTCCGCACCAAGGGCAATGAATGATGCATTGTTGCATGTTCTGACGTCTTTGGGTCGTTTTCACACCACACTGCTGGCGTTGGTCCGAACCAGTTGAAACGAACCAAAATGCAGTCATGTGACAAAATCCACATCTCTCATTGGCCAGATGTGGTTGAACATATTTCCTAAACTGCTTATTGATTGGTCAGAATTCACATGCGGGAAAATGCCAGTGAACTCCCGCAAGTAAACAAAACCGGCAGACACAAAATGTCTTTACCCTGGAGGGGCGACTGCGCTGACTGATTGTATGCCTGCTTTAGACAAACTATACATTTCATGAATGAAGCGCGGCCGTAGCAGAAAAACAAATGTTTTAATGCATCGCTCGTCACTTCAGGAGGAGGCGTCAATTAATTTAGCTAAACTGCGACATGCTCATCTTGCGGAAATATTACCAACGATCCGTCAGCTAATGTTTTCCCTCTCTCTCTCTCTCTCTCTCTCTCTGTTGGTAAAGCGCTGTCAACAAATGTTTTTCCTCCATATCCCATAATGCACAGCGCATCGGCCTACGGCAGCTGGATTAGTCCAAAAGGCGCAGTACTTTTTGCGGTTGGACCTGTTTAAGTACAGATCATATTCTCACCACAGACGAACCGCTCCAGGGTTTGTTTGAAAGCGAACCGAGACCACCTCTTCAAGCAGGTCTCGGTACGCTTATTTGGTCCGCTTTTGGTGCGCACTCGAGTACGATTGCTGCATTCTCACCTGCCCAAACCAACCGCACCAAAAGGGGAAACCAACTCTAGTGCGATTCAATCCAACTAAATAAGGCAGGTGTGAAAACACCCTAAGAGCCATCATTTGATTTAGGGCCCAAGGTGTGTTTTTTACATGCATTTTGTATTTCTCTTTCGCTAGTTAGAATTAAAACCTTGGTATCATCTTTTGATATGATGTACTTTTAGAGATGAATGATGCCCATATATGTGGACTCATGGTCCCAATTTACATAAAACACTTTTTCCTGACTGTTTTTTATGCATATTTAACATAGAACAGTTTTTTTTAACATGTTTTGACTATCAGACAGTAAAAACTAAATTTTTCCCCATTTTGGACAGTTAAAATAGGGTTTGGGACATTTCGTATGCTGCAAAACAGTTGCAGGATGACACTGCGTGTCTGTAACAATATAAAACATTCAAAGTATTTTAAATAAACACTTAAGAGCTCAAATGTGCTGTCCAGGGGCCTCATGTATCAACAAAAACTTTGCATACGCCAGGTTTCACGCTCTGAATGGCTCACGTTTAGATTTAATAACGATCAACTGAACATGGGAATGTGCGCAGCTCCACGCCAACTTCATGGCTGGCGTACGCACATTTTTTGTGTGTCTGTTTTATTTCCATTGGCGACTCCTAGAGGCAGTTGTGTTAAATTGCTCTCTAGCAAGTGTCTTTGAGCCTTGCAATGGCAGCTGTATGTGACGGGTTCATCTAGCAGGTATATAAGGTTTCCATATCATACAGTTGACCAGCCAAACATTAAAGCACAATTTGCAGCGGTCGCCTGTTTCCCCAATGTAATCTGAGCTATCTACTGCACGCACATTGCTATAAAGACACTATCTGAAGATGAATTTGCACATCAGAAACATTTCCATTCAATAAATGTGCAAATAAAATATGATGCACAGACTTATTAAGGATTCCTACTTGTCTTCCTCATGATGAAGAGTAGGCAAAATCTGATATGTAGCGGGGGAAAAAAGAAGAAAGAGTTCATCAGACGCTGGATTCGAACCGAGTTCATGCTTGAACGTGTCAAAACATGTAGACATGCGTTTTACGAGCTGCGCCACTAAGACTGTTGAGGTTATTACAACATTTTGCAGATATACATCTCACTATTTCTTTTTTAATCCACTCAGTGCGATGTTCAGATTTAATTCCGGTGGACAAACTTGCAAATAACACAGTGTTTCTCCGATCTACCTCTGAAAGAAGCCCCTCCAATTCACATTCTGTTCAAAGTTTCTCTTCTTGCTTTTGCCGTTGCTTTTTCGTTGGGTTTTGCCAAAGTAGAGTCATTAGTATATTCATACGGGGGCGGAGGCAGGGAGGGGCTTTGCGCTCGTGCATGTTGCTCTCAGTTTCACGTTCATTCGGATGTACAAAAGAATATGCGTGAGATTCGGCGTACGCAGTGTTTCATACATCTGAATTTGTTTCTGTGTACGCACATTTACGCAATGTTTTAGTATGATTTTCACGCAAGTCTTCGCACTTGAGGCCCCAGGTATGTGGCCACTCAAGCCCTAGGAGGTTAATATAAACCATTAATAGTGCTCAAATACAGCTGAAGTCAGAGTGATGTGTCCTGCAGGTGTCTGGAGGGACGGTGCTGGAGCTGCTGGAGGGTCTGAAGCGGGTGGGAAACTGCAGCGCTGTAACTTTACTCCAGAATAGTGTGTGTGAAGAGCCCAAGTCTGTCCACAACACACCACCCATCACAGGTAACACACTCAACAGCTCAAAGACACATGCACAAACTGTAATATCACATTAAAGAGCCCGTATTATACATGAAAAAGGGTCATTTTTTGGTTATATAGATCTCTAACAATAGGCTGATATCCATGCAAGGTCAAAAAACTCTTTGATGGTCTTATAAACTGCATTTATTTTTACCTGATTATCCCAGCGACTCCCTTATGAATCGTCCAGTGATTCATTTCTTCCCGAACTCCTCCTTAGCACAAGGCTAATCTGCGCTGATTGGACCGATGACAGCCTGATGTGATTGGTCGACAGCGTTCAGCGTGAGACAAATGCCCAGTGGGGTTTGTCAAGCCCCTGGGTCCCCAACATTGGTATAGGATCTGATCGCAGCCCGAAACACGCTTCATAGTAAAACTTACTCAACAGTGTTATTCAGACACCTTACCACCAAAAGCAGTGTAGTCAAACACCAGCATATTGCTCCATTCTTAACCATGACACACATTCAGTATTAATCCACACAGCAGCAAAAGCTGAACTATTCTGAACCTTGACTGCTGCACGTGTGTAGGAACAGCTGACGGTGGCCATTTCAACGACAGTGGAGCACGAGCTCATAAACTCATTGAAATCCGTTAGCAAAGCAGCACGCGTCATGTTTTAACATGGCATTAGACACGATATGAGAATATAAAGAGTTAACCTGATACAATACAAGCGGTTACAAGTAACAAAACACAATGAAATGTTCATGAATTTGCGCGCGCAACAATTATTATTCGTAGTCACGTCACGCCGAAACGGCTAAATACTCGTTATGAAGATGATTCATTTTAACCACCTTGAGTCGACTAGTTTTTTTATATATATATAGATAAATCAATAGTTTTTAAAACTGTCCACTTTTAGATTTAAGCCTTAGCTGGATATTTCACTTCACTTAGATCTGTGTTACACTACATAGAAGCTCATTTTCAAAAACCCACAATAGGGGCTCTTTAACCCTCTCAGGCTCAAATACATTTTTAGAAACAGGAAAAATCTGATATTTGGGGAAAATGATCATATGGGGTAGTACAATAGAACCCTGACTCTTTTTTTTTTTTGTAGAGAGACCTTCACATGCAAGGCCTTCTGGGGTGTTGCAGATTTTTAACATTGGCCCAGTGTGGTAATTAGACACTGAAGACTGAATATGATATGAACAATTAATTTTTATATACAACTTTTCAAACAATGTAACAAATAGATTATCAGTGGCAGATCAACAGCAAAAACAACATGAGATCCAAATCCAATATCTCAAATCCTCGTTAAGTAGGTCATGTTTCCAAGTCACTTTGTCATGTGGTACTCCCAAGCGGCAACCTCCCGCTCTCCCTCAGGAAGCCAATACGGAAGTAACTAAAACTGCAGTTCATCCGAAATTCCGCTAGTCCTGGCCGCTCCTGACTCCAAAACAGAGCAAATTTCAATTGAGCCCACTGTTAGAATGGCCAACTTTACAGCAGAAAAAAGGTGTTTACAGCCTGCTACAAAAATAGATTTTGGTTAATACAGCTAATATTACCCTTCATGACAACTGTGAGGGGGGTGCATTTTTTTATAACTCATCTGTTTCCTTAATATTAAGTTATATTAAGTTTGCATAATTAAGGGAGTGGCCACTTGAGTGACAGCTAGGTCTTGTTGGTCGCCGTCACGTCACCTCAGCTGAATCCTGCAGATTAGCCACTGAACTCGGCATATTTATCATATTTCTGTGTTGTTTTATGTGGCTTTACACAGTCGACTGCCTTTTGGACTTGTTTCTTACAATTATTAGATGGCATGGCATGCTGAGTGCACTTAATTGTGCTCACAAACCATTCACGTGGCCTCCGTTTCCCATGTGAGTAAAGTTATTTACTTATATACCATCTCTATACATGTATTTGTTTTATTTAAGATAATTTATCATTCATATTTATATTTAGAGCTGTAATGCACTCCAGAATCTGTCAGATTGATTAGCTGTGGGCTCTAGAACAGTCATCTGAAGTGTTGTCATACAGTGTTATGCTGGATTTCATTAATAGTCTTACATTAACTAACACAGACTATATCTGAAGTGTTTGGAAGTAATTTGCGTTTTCCTCCAGTTGAAAAACATCATAAGAACAATGTTTATTGGCTCAATGTGTTACAGCAGTGTTTTTAAAAGTCTAAACACTTTATTTATATTGTGTACAGCCAAGCACAAGTGTTCAGAATACAAAAGAGTCACAGGTGATAAAGTATTAAGCATTTCTCCCAAAGTAAACCAGGTGTCTGAGCCAGGTCCAAGCTAAATGCCAGCAGGTGTCTGTAGCTCCGCTCACTCTCCGCCTCTTTGCCCTTGTTTGGTATCCCGCCGTGGGTGTGATGACGCGCGAACAAAATGGCGACGGTTGGCCGCGCCTACTTGTGGCTTCTTTTGCGCTCTTTAGAAACCCATGGGTGACGTCACGGATACTACATCCAAATATTATATATATATTCATATTATTACAGTCTATGGGTACTCCAAGAAACTTTTTTTGTGTGTGACATCTGGTGAGCAAGTGGGGAAACTGTTTGTTGCTAATGGACAACCAAGTCCTGCAGTGGTGTGTCTGCGTAAAAAAAAAAAACTCATAAAATATGTATCTGGAGTAATGAGGTAGTTAATTTTTAACAGTTGCAATTCAGCAACGCCTGCCTTGTGAGTTAAACATTAGAGAATGCAGCAGCGTTTCCATCTAATGATGCACTGAAGTTGTTATGAAATAAACGTATGTTTGGCTAGATCCTCTTATTTAAGCCCTTTGTTTATTCGTGCTCCAGTTGTTCAAGTTTAGTTCAGTCACAGCAGGCTGTCGTGCTGTTTGTGTTTGGTTTACTGAATCACGCATGTGCAGTATTTACCGCTTCTCAAATCTGATTTCAGTGTACTGTTCTAATAACTGAATAACTCAGTATATATTGGTTTATTGTGACTCAGAGGGGGTATTACACACTGCACTTAATGTTGTGTAGATTACACTTCCTATTAGAGTAGGTTTTACTTTGAAAACGGGGTATACATTCGCCACATATGGCGTTTTCAATTCTTTTGAACATGATTAGGTGCTGCTTGTCAGTCCGACAATGCTTCATTGTTTGCTCTTGCTCTCGGGACAGGAGCGCAGACGGATGCTCAAGACAGTTCTGGAGCTATTAACATAATGATAATAATAAAGCTTTGTTTATTAATTCACCAAAAGTAAGATTAAATTAAAGACTTGTTTACAATAAGGTTGCATTAGTTGATAATGCGTTTACTAAAGTACAAACATTGAACGGTACACTGATTACAGAATTTGTTCATGTCAGTCAATGAAAACACAGACGTTCAATGTTAGTTCATGTTAACTCCTGGTGCATTAACTAATGTTAACAAGCATGACTGGATTTTAATCAGGCATTAGTAAATGTTAATGAATGCTTTACAAGTGTTGTTCATTATTATAAATGCATTAGCTAACATTTAACTGATGAAACCTGAGTGCAAAGTGTGGCCAAGTTTTCTTGTCAATAGTATCTGGATGCAGCCTCTATGATGCAAGCTGAGACTGCATCACTCAGCGATGCAATGTCAGACACAGTGCACTCAAATGGAGTGAGTGACGTCACTGTGACGGGTAGGGTTAGGTGAGCCCAATAAAAAGCATTGGATGCAGCCCAGATTGCACTGGACCACGTCTGCAGCCAGACCCCTCTCTTTCTTATAGACCAGAAGATAATCCTCGAAAGTTTGTCTCATATAAACATGTGTAGTCAGCTCACGTCTGAGGCCTGTTCAGAGTTTCCCTCATCAGCACATGGTCGCTGTGTGTTTGAGTTCAGGGAGTTTTTCTGTGCCGCAGTCTTGGTTTGTAAAAGCCCCAGATGACATCACTGTGACTCCTGTTTTCAGCAGTAGTGTAATCATGATGATGATGATGATGATGTCACTGAGGGAGTCCCGGGGCCCTCTGGGAGTGCTGGCCAATATATAACAGTACAACATTTATAGACCCTTTTCCCAAGACTTGTTTAACGCTCATTCTTTCAGCTTTCTTCAGCTTAATCCCCTGTTTATCAGGGGTCTTCACAGCAGAATGAACCACCAACTATTTATTTATTCTGCAATAAACATTTCGATGTGAATACAGTTTCAGAAGATGTCTGAATCACTTTGAGTCTAAAAGCTGATTTTTACTTCTGCGTTAAACGCCGGCGTATGCTATGGCTCTGACGCATAGCCCTTCGCCGTGGCCATCGCCGTCACTGACGTGCACCTCTCAAAAAATTTAACTACACGTTGCAACAACGCGTAGCGCAACCTCTGTGATTGGTTGGCTTGGCAGCGCTGACGAGTCTGGGCGGGACCGAGAGCTGCGCGAATGGCGCGAGCGATTGTTTACAAGTGTGGAGTCCCATGAAGGAGCTCCGGATGGAAAGTTTTGTTTTGTGTTTACCTCATAGTTAAAGTTGTTGCACGTCCGCCTCAAAATGAGCGAGTTTGAGCCACTTGTACATCCCGGAAGTGTTCAGGAAAAGCAAAACAACAGTGAAGAAACTCGACACAGAGGAACATTTACACCTCACTGCCAACTAGCGTTTCGGAAGTGTTAATGCAGACCGACAGAGACAGCGCGCAAAAGTATAAATGCACAGCCACGCGCGTTGCCTGCGCCGTGGGTTACGCCGGTCACTTGACGCAGAAGTATAAACCAGGCTTAAGTCTGTCACTGTGGAGTCTAAGCGCTCATTCACACTGAAGGCATCTTTGTTTATTGAATGCAATATTATGAACACAGCGTATAACCACAATAACGAACTCATTAGAAATGATAACAATATGCTATGATAAGCACATCATATAACTCATATTTATATTTAAACACAGACCCAATGAGCCCCACCTCATCCATGAAACAGTTGTCATGCCCACTTTCTGTTACATACAGAGACTTGCAATGATTGCCCCGCCTCCGGGCTCTTTTGATTGGCCCACTGCTATGTGACTGACAGGGATGAGCTGCATTAGGGAAGGCTAAAGATCTTTAAACTTGACATGAGATCTAAAAACACGCAGGACCCACTGGTGGACAGACACACATTCCTGTTGATTTCTTCGGGAGTCCCGGGGCCCACTGGTGAATGGGCACTCATTTCTTTTGTTTCTGAAGGAGTACTGGGGCCTTCTGGTGAACAGGCACACATTTCTGTTGTTGTCTGACAGAGTCCCGGGGCCTTTTGGTGAACGGGCACACACACACTTATGGTCACTGAGGGAGTCCCGGGGCGCTCTGGTGAACAGGCATCCAAACTTATGCTCACTGAGAGAGTACCAGGGCCCTCTGGTGAATGGGCACACACACTTGTGCTCACTGAGGGAGTACAGGGACCCACTGGTGAACAGGCATCCACACTTATGCTTACTGAGGGAGTACAGGGACCCTCTGGTGAACAGGCATCCACACTTATGCTCACTGAGAGAGTACCAGGGCCCTCTGGTGAATGGGCACACACACTTGTGCTCACTGAGGGAGTCCCGGGACCCTCTGGTGAACAGGCATCCAAACTTAAGCTCACTGAGAGAGTACCAGGGCCCTCTGGTGAATGGGCACACACACTTGTGCTCACTGAGGGAGTACAGGGACCCACTGGTGAACAGGCATCCACACTTATGCTTACTGAGGGAGTACAGGGACCCTCTGGTGAACAGGCATCCACACTTATGCTTACTGAGGGAGTACAGGGACCCACTGGTGAACAGGCATCCACACTTATGCTTACTGAGGGAGTACAGGGACCCTCTGGTGAACAGGCATCCACACTTATGCTCACTGAGAGAGTACCAGGGCCCTCTGGTGAATGGGCACACACACTTGTGCTCACTGAGGGAGTCCCGGGACCCTCTGGTGAACAGGCATCCAAACTTAAGCTCACTGAGAGAGTACCAGGGCCCTCTGGTGAATGGGCACACACACTTGTGCTCACTGAGGGAGTACAGGGACCCACTGGTGAACAGGCATCCACACTTATGCTTACTGAGGGAGTACAGGGACCCTCTGGTGAACAGGCATCCACACTTATGCTTACTGAGGGAGTACAGGGACCCACTGGTGAACAGGCATCCACACTTATGCTTACTGAGGGAGTACAGGGACCCTCTGGTGAACAGGCATCCACACTTATGCTTACTGAGGGAGTACAGGGACCCTCTGGTGAACAGGCATCCACACTTATGCTCACTGAGGGAGTACCGGGGCCCTCTAGTAAAAGGGCAAGCACACTTATGCTCAGTGAGGAAGTTCTCGGGTGTTCTGGTGAACAGGCACACATTTCTGGTGTTTTCTGAGGTAGTCACGGGCCCTTTGGGAACAGGCACGTACACCAATGCTCACTGAGGGAGTCCCAGGGCCCTCTGGTGAATAGACACACATCTCTGGTGTTTTCTGAGGGAATCCCGGGGCCCTCTGCTGAACAGACCCACGTATCTGTTGATTTCTGAGGGAGCCCCGGGGCCCTCTGGTGAACAGGTGCGCACACACACTAATGCTCACTGCGGGTTTCAGGGGAAGCAGACACTGGACAGGGGGAATCCCAGCAGCAGAAGTGAAAGTGATATGGCCTTCTGGTCTTTCGAGAACAGTTTCTTTGAAACCAGTATTTCCACTTTACTGCCTGATTTGTTGTCAACGTCAGGGTCGAGTGAGCAGGGGAAAGTTTCTCTGTTTTTTTTTTTTTTCTGTCTTCGGTTTCCTTCTCGTGGTCGTCTGTATTGTTGTGGCGTGTTGTGCAAATCAGTATGAATGTGATGCCAATGTGTCGGCCCAAACGGAATTTGCGTCTATCAGTGAGTTTATTTATTTACTTGGGTATTTATCAGGATTTATATTAAATTAATATTATTGACTAATACGCAAGTCTTTATATGATTTATGTACAATACAATGTGTGTTTGTTCTAATCAGACTTGATGCAGAAACACTTTGATTGACATTCTCCCTTTGTACGTGTCATCAGAGGGGGAAAGCCCCGCCCACTAGTGCTCGTCTCTCCATCTCATTAGCATAAACAGCAGTCCTGAGTGAGAAGCAGCCGTCTGTCCATTAGCCATTAGAGCTGCTGAAGATAACGTCAGCATAGACTAAGAGATGTGGAGTTTTAGATGAACAGCGACAGGAGCGACATAGACTGACAGAAGCATGAACACACACTCACGCTGAAGCACACATGACCTGCACTGAACACTAGTTCTGTTGCTTTTATTTAGAAAATAATTCATATCAGGCTTAAATCATCCTTTAGGCTCGATAGTCAGGCACACTCATGTCAATCTGGCAACCTATGCTTGCGTAGACCCTTCAGAGGAGGAGCTGAGAGAAAATGTGTTTTGATCCAGGGGTGCAATACCTAGTTCAACCACTGGGGGTCAGACTTACACACTGCACCTTAAACAGTCATTATAACATGATAAAGGTTTTTAACATCTAGTGAAGCGGCCACCTATGTACGGTAATCCTTAGGTTAGTTTAGCGAATGTTGATTAAAGTACACAGCCCCTTGTTGTGAATTAAATGAAGTGATGTAAGCAATGTTGATTGTTTTGTTCCTCCACACAGGTGCGGGTGTGTGTAAAGCTCTGCAGGCTCTGGGTCCTGAGGAAAGCGGTGTTTGTGACAGCGGTGTGGAAACGTCCTTCTAGAGCCTCCAAACACACAAACTGAGGCCTGATCAGCTCCACTACAGCAGCAGCAGCCGCCAATCAACCACTCAGGACACGCCCCCACACGCTGTGATTGGCCACGACACTCCTCAGCCACACCCACAATGCAAATGAGGGAACTGAGAGGCGAGAGAGTGGACTTTTTTTTAGCTTTTAATAAGAATAATATGAAAAAAGCTCTTATTTTC
>NC_141034.1:57282500-57307500 GCF_052040795.2 Danio rerio | reverse complement strand
AGAATCACCACAACAGATTGCTACAGTTTTGTTACCGTAGCAACCATAGAATCACCACAACAGATTGCTACAGTTTTGTTACCGTAGCAACCATAGAATCACCACAACAGATTGCTACAGTTGTTTCCATAGTAACTATAGAATCAAAACAACAGATTACTACAGTTGTGTTACAATAGCAAAAATACAATCACCAAAACAGATTGCTACAGTTGTTGTTTCCATAGCAACAATAAAATCACCATAACAAATTACTACAGTTGTGTTACCATAGCTACTATAGAATTGCCATAGCAGATTAATTCATGTATTTACTCTATAAACTGGAGTATTTACTATGAGTTACTGTAGTATTTTTTTTACTGCGCACACCCGGTTATTAGTTTTTTCGTCTTCTCATCGCCTCATTTTCACTCTTACATTATAGCTTCATCAAGTGGTTAATTTTTATGAATAACCTAACAATAAAATTGTTTTAAGCTATTTTTTTGACAGATTTGTACGGTAGACACAAAAACGTATAGAGATCATGCGGGTGTGTATAAAATCTATTAAATATAAATATATAGATATAATCACATGAGTTATAAGGAAAGCGTGTTGTTAATTATTTCAGATAAATTGAACTGCAATTACGGTTGAAAATGTTTGTTCAAAATGTTTTATAGTATTTATAATGTGGTTAATGTCTACAGCATCATCGCATTTAACTATTTTCTGTTTGTTAAAAAGAACACGCACACACGCAAATCTCAGCCTCTTATTGTTGGCGTGTTTCACTGTTTCTCCTGTATCTCGTGTTGACAATCACACAACCTCAGATTATTAATGATTTTAGAAACATCACTGCCTGCTGATGGAGTTATATTAGTTCTGTCATCAGTGTGCTTTTCCCCTTTCTTTTAGCTAAATTAACATTTAAAGAAATAATAAATTAGCTAAAACTGGGCTCGGGTTGAAAAAGTGACGTCATAATGGCGCTCGTCGTCATTGGAATGGTAAAGGACAGCATATTTTGTAATTTGTTAATAAGGAAAGTATCATATACGCAAGAAAAAGAAGGCTCAGTTGACCAAACTTTTTTCTATTTCATAAGTTTATTCAAGTTATGTATTTCCTAGCAATCACAAAATAAAAAGCACAGAACACATTTTATTTAAGCTAAACAAATGAATTATTTGAATATTTCTAATACCTCTTGTAGCTTTAAACCTATAAAGTAAAAAAACGTATGGCAGCGGTGGAGAGGGCGTGGTCTCTCTCGTAATCATGACGTCATAAAGGAATTCCGCATCCTAAAAACAGCCTGTGGATCCTGCTTGGACTGTGGTGTGTGTGGCAAGCTGATTCTACATTGTGTGTTATGCTGATGATATGCAGGGCTCAGTTTTGAGCAGTATTGCTAGGCAATATAATATTGTATCTGTATCCCAATTGGTTTAATTCACGGGTGCCCAAACTTGTTCTTAATAAGGAAACTCATACTTGATTAAGGGCATACCTGTCAACACTGGGATCTAAAAAATACAGGATAGAAGTTAAACCACTCCAGGATGAATTGAGGCAGGGGTCACCAAACTTGTTCCTGGAGGGCCGGTGTCCTGTACATTTTAGCTCCAACCCTAATCAAACACACCTGAACGAGCTAATCAAGGTCTTGCTAGGTATACTTGAAACATCCAGGCAGGTGTGTTGAGGCAAGTTGGAGCTAAACCCTGCAGGGACACCGGCCCTCCAGGACTGAGATAGGTGACCCCTGAATTGAGGTTTTGGCTGTGAGTTTGGACGAAGTTGTCGGCGATTCTTCCTATTGTAAAGTCATGCAGTGTGAACCACCCTGTCGCCGATACATCTTGCAGTGTAAACAAAGCAGCGACACAACGCTAGCCCAGCAGTGTGAACACATCCGTGACACGACTACTTTGAAAATCCTGCAGTCTGAACTCGGCATAACCCCGCGGTGTCGTGTTTTCCTCAAAACTGGCTAGCAGTCACTGTGATTTTTACACCTTTCTTTTAGCCTAGAAGACGGTAATCACAACAATGGAAGATTTTACTACTTTCACAGATTTGTTTTAAATATTAAAAAATATGGAGTATAATAAAAATACTTTTATGCTTTCTCCTGTGTTTCTCATCCAAATTTCACCAAACTTCTTTTAATAACTGACCCTTCGCTAAGCCACGCCCAAAAACAGCCATCCACCAATCGTAGCTTAGCAACTGTAGCTACGCGCAGGGGCTTCTGTCAAGCTTTCGAGCGAGTGCACATGCATCATGCAAATCTGATCCCCGTTCTCCTTAAAGTTTGGACGAGATGGTGAATTTTTTCCCTTTTCAAAACCTAAAACCCAAGAGCAGACATGCCAGCGTGGATCAAGCTGTGTGAGGGGCGCTAAAGGAGCGGAGCTAAGTTGTTTGTTTTGATATTCCTGACACATTCAGTGAAAGACAGACGGTGTTACAGTTTAACTGGTGTCCGTGTTAACTGGTGTCCCTTTCCAGATGTAAGCTATTCACATTTGCAGATTGGCAGATTCGTCCCTTTTTCACAGCAACAAAACAGGCCCATACCAAATAAAGATTCTTACTACTTGGTGTCAGTGTCATTGTGAGCATTATTGATTTTAATATCTGTTTAGCAGAACAGTATATAACCAAAATTATCTAAAAAAAATAGTGAGAATTTCCATGTCTTCAACAGGCTTCAAACTCGTGTAGTGAAAAGGTTCAGCACACGCATCTAACTGAGCTACTCAGGACTACACATGAAGTGCTCTGTTTTAATATCTTTGTCAGTCAAAACATGCTCTGCTGTGGTTGTGGACCCGTGTTGACATGTTTCCATCGATGTTAACATGTTTACATGTTGTTTAGTTACATGTACTCGTGTTAATGTGTTTCTACAAACTCTCCCGCTGATAGAATAGCTCTCAATGACTAAACGATGCTTCATCAGTTGCTCAAACCATGTTTTTTCTTAGTTGTAGACTCATGTGTACCTGTGTCTTAGGAGTCGTGTTAACTCGTGACCCATGCTCACACATGTAACGTAAATAAAGATTTTACCCAAAAAAATGAATACAATTACGATATTATTATGCAACATACTGGGCTCTGTTTTGACGGTCCATGCGCAGAGCGCAAAATGCAGGGCGCAAACGCTTTCAGGACGTGTCAGAATGCGTTTTTGCTCATTTAAGGACGGAAAATCCGCTTTGCGCCGTGGCACATGGTCTAAAAGGGTTGAGTTTATTTTCTTAATGAGTTTTAGGTGTGTTTTGAGAATAACCCAATCAGAGTCTCATCTCCCATTCCCTTTAAGAGTCAGCTGCGTCACGCCAAGAGCGCATTCACTATTTACAGGACGCAAAGTAAGTCTAAGTGGAAAAACTGAGCATTTCACAAGCAAACAGTTCACAGAAAACAGTTAAACAGAGCATCTACTGCGAGAGAATGAGAGATAATGGATCACTTTCACTCTTGGATAGGGAAATCTTTACACACAGACATCAATTAGTCTATAAATAATTAATTGTGTTTGTTAAGCGCAAATATTCATTTCAAAACTATTTCTAAATTCAATTCTAATTTCCAGCAAATCAATAAATGAACAATAATAATGAATTGTGCTCAAAAACCTGAGTTATATCCTAATACACATGCTGCGCCCCATATGGTCTAAAACCTGACAGCTGGGCAAATCTAAGCTTGTTTTTAACAAAACTAACATAAATATGGATATAATAAATAATACTGCTAATAATAATAACATTATACAAAAGCAAATTGTTATGAATGAACTGAAAAAGCCTCCCGAGATGAAGAAGACATAAAGCAGTGATTTTTCATATTTATGTCGGCTAGAAAATAATATGTTTTGTAATATTTTAATCCTTTATATTTATATCCTATATCTATTCTTATTATATCCTATATATATCCTTAATATTTAAACGTTTTCATATGTAAAGATATTTGCCTATTGCTCTCTTGTGTGTATTAAGCAGTGTGTAAGTGAGGTGCAACTCTGCGCTGGAGTTTAGACCGGGTTAGTTTTGGTCTAATGAAAAATCTATTATAGATTCTCAAAATAGCAACGCGCCAGCGGCCCGCCTCAGAACGCCTCCCTTTATAGAGCAGAACGCCTATGGGCGCACAAATGAGCGCAAATGCATTTGCTGTTTAAACAGCGTAGCGCAACGCCTCAAAACCACTCTTGCGCCAAGCTGAAACTAGCAAACAAGTAATGCGCCGCGCCTTACTGCGCCACATTGCGCCAGGTGTATGATAGGGTCCATTATGTCTAATATACAGTATCTAATATATTGTAGCATGTTACTAAAGGTTTAAGACAGTTCTGTGTTCTTCGGTTCCTTACAATATATTTCATATATAATATTATGCAACAGAATATTAATTGAAAATCACAACATTTCAATGTACTATCTTGGTCACATCTGTATCAAGGCACATATAGACATGATTTGGCTACATGCGATAAAATTACTAAAAGCTGCTAAGCATTCATCAGTCTTTGGTAGCTCAATTAGATAGGTCACAGGTTGACTTCTTCGCGTCTCTTTTCTTAGTAGGTTCGAATCCCACGTACGAGTTTTGTGTATGTAGCCTGATTTTTAAAAAATTCTGTTTAAAATAAAATTGGGGGAAGACTGTGATTTATAATGTAGGCTATTTAGCGGAACGTCGTTGTCATTTAGAGCTATTCTGAGAAAATATCACAGGATAACACGAGTCATATGGGACTCTATTATATTCTGTTGCATAATATTATATATGAAATATATATTAGATATATTAGACATAATATGTTGCAATGATCCAATCAGTGACTCCGCATAATCTGAGGGCCTCGGGATGAGTTTCCCCAGGTGAAAATAGAGAATAAAGAGAATAATTAGCGTAGCTGCTGTTCATAGTGTATATAAACAAGATGCAGAAACTTGTGTGGAAACCTGCTAAGTGATGCATTGAGTGTGTGCTTTACTAAACAGACAGGTCTTTAATCTAGTTTTGAACTGAGAGAGTGTGTCTGACCCTCAGATATTATCAGGAAGGCTATTCCAGAGTGTAGGAGCCATAAATGAGAAGGCTCGACCTCCTTTAGTAGACTTTGCTATTCTAGGTACTACCAGAAGCCCTGAGTTTTGAGATCTTAAAGAGCGAGTTGGATTGTAGCGAGACAGAAGGTTGGTTAGATAAACAGGAGCTCGATTATTTAGAGCTTTATAGGTGAGAAGTAATATTTTAAATTCAATATGAAACTGAACAGGCAGCCAGTGTAAGGAGGAGAACATTGAGGTGATATGATCATGTTTTCTAGAGCTGTAAGATCTCTGGCTGCTGCATTTTGTACTGGCTGAAGTTTATTAATAGAGGATGCTGGGCAGCCAGCAAACAGAGCATTACGCCTGTTTCACACCGCAAGCGTCAGCGGCGCGTGAGCAGAGCGTGAGCAGCGCGTATGTCGAGCAGTAGCAGCACGCAGGCGTTTGTCTTTCACACCAGCTGCGTCTGCAGCGCGCAGCTCTTCGGCAGCTGCTGCAGAGATCAATTCTGATCTATCTGTCTATTCTATCTATCCATGTCTCTCTATATACAAATACACTTTTTAAACTTTTCATCTGCACCAAGGGCCCTCCTATGCTGTTTCTTTAACCTGCAAATGTTTATTTTACAAATTTTATAGATCAAATAGTACTGTATGCTTCTCAAGCTAACTTATATGAGAAGTGTCTACTGTCAGAAGACAATCGCCTGTGATATCGTGTCATTTGTTTTTTGATTGTCAGGTTGCTGTAGACCTAGTTATAATCATATTTATACAATATAGTTATAATGATATTTATACATGATCAAACTAGTGTTGCTTTCTCCGCTTCAGTGCTGTCCAGCGGCAGAATAACAGCTCGTTAATTCATGCTCGTGCAGAGGATGAGACGGACGAAAGTAACCAACGCATGCCATTCTTTTACTTATTTTCGTGTTGTCAGATTCACAGTGCAAACAGCTCCCGGTAGGAATAACTCGAGTGAACATAAAACAAAGCCGATTAAAACTTTCTTCCTCTGCTCAACTGCACAGAACACAGCGAGCTCACATCATCCAGCATGCGTGCCGAACTACACTACCCACAATACACTTCGCCATGGACTACAAATCCCGTAAATATTCTATTTCCCCTCTCCTGCAACACTAGTGTGCAACTTAAGCAAAACTGACACTAAAATTGTTTTACATTTGGTTTTGTAGTTCGGGCCTAAATAAATGTTTGTTGCCGTTTTTAATCGTTTTAAGTTAATTTGAATGACTATATATAAACCATTTGACATTATTAACGCATTTATTGGGTAAAATTGCTTCTTTTTACTGTCATTCAATGTGTTTTGGTCATTATAAATGCACTGTCACTTTAATTGCGCGTGAGCAGCGCGTCAAAAATAGACCCAGCGCCGAAACTATCGCTGCACTGCTGCTTCGGCGACGCTCACGCCTCGCTCTGACGCGCTGCTGACGCTTGCGGTGTGAAACAGGCGTTACAGTAATCCAGCCTAGAGCTCATAAAAGCATGGACTAGCTTTTCTGCATCTGAGATGGATAGCATACCTCGTAATTTAGCCAGTTTTAAAAGTTTTGGCATGTAAAGAATCATGCAGCATTTAAAAAAGACACCACATACTGTACATGCAGCTTTAGCAGCGACAGTGGCTGACACGGTCTATTTTAATGAGATGCATATAAATACGGCTTGCCACAGCTGCGGCTCCTGCTATGAGTGTGAGTGTGTTTGTGTGTGTGTGTGTGTCCGGAGCTCTACTACAGGCGGAAGTTACAGTCTCTTGTGTTAGTGAAGGTTTACACTGCTGAAAGAGTGAAAAGCGGAGTAAATAAAAGCTCATCCACAGCTGTGCGTTCTGAAGACTCGCTACAGGATCCGTGTGGACGCGGCGGTTCATCTCTCCTGCTGCTGAACTCTGGCAGACTGGCACATTGATTGAGTTTAACACGGTCAGACACCGGAGCTTTCACGGGGAAACCAGGGTAAAACGCGCGTTCTGTCACACTGATTCACTGTAGCGCGTTTCCGACTCTCGGCGATTCACTGTGGCGTGGTGAATCGGTTGAGTTGAACACATATGTGACTCCCACGACACTGGATCTCCTGCACTGGAAGCGATGGCAGACAGCGGGCGGGTGAAGCTCGACAGCCCGAGCTCAAGCCCCGCGCCCGCGCGGAAAAAGGCGCAGCAGTCGCCCGGCTCGAAGGCGCGGTACTCGGTCAACGCTCCAGGTCACTGCTTTCGGAAAGTCACGCTCACCAAACCGACCTTCTGCCATCACTGCAGCGACTTCATCTGGGGCATCGTCGGGTTTGTTTGTGAAGGTGAGACGCTGGTGCTCGACATCATTCATTCAGCTCAACATGTCAACAATATTGTCCTGCAGAAGCGTGCTGTTCTGCTGTCAGTGCTGGAGAATACTGTGGTGATTTGGCGTATAGCAGTGGATGATACTCATGCATTTGGGTTATAGGGATTTGGATGCATTTTGGGTTTAGACATCCACTCTAAAATCCCACTCTTTGTAAATAAACCACTTGATTAACAAGTGCCATTTTAATTAGTTCATTAAAATATGACCCCATGGTCAGGTTTGCTTGTGAAGGTGAGATGCTGGTGCTCCACATCTTTCATTCAGATCAACATGTCAACAATATTGACGTGCAAAAGCGTGCTGTTCTGCTGTCTGTAGTCTACCAGAGAATACTGTGGTAATTTGACGTATAGCAGTGGGTGATACTCATGCATCTTGCCTTATCTAGACATTTATTTTTATTGTTAATGCTTTTTTTAAATCCAAATGTCGGCTAAAATATGAACAAACCCAGATGTTGTGTTAATTTGAGATTTTTAGTAGAGAATACTGTGGATGATATTTACATCTGAATGCTTTATGGGTCATTATGTGCCTTGCAAAAACATGCCATGGTATTATTATTTTAGACAATGCTAATTTGTTGAAGGTATGCCATAGCATTGGACCATTCTCACAGTCTGCATGTCTGGGTCATTTAAACATTTAATTTCACTATAAAAATATGCTTTGCAGCAAAAAAGGGTTGGTTTGTGAAGGTGAGATGCTGGTGTTCCACATCTTTCATTCAGATCAACATGTCAACAATATTGTCTTGCAGAAGCTAATTAATTCTGCTGTCAGTGCTAGAGAATACTGTGGTAATTTGGTGTATACAGTGTATGATAATCATGCATTTGGGTTATAGGCATTTGGATGTATTTTGGGTTTAGTTACTGTTTGTAAATAAACCACTTGATTAACAAGTGCCATTTTAATTAGTTCATTAAAAATGACCCCATCATTGGGTTTATTTGTGAAGGTGAGATGCTGGTGCTCCACATCTTTCATTCAGATCAACATGTCAACAATATTGATGTGCAAAAGTGTGCTGTTCTGCTGTCAGTGCTAGAGAATACTGTGGTTATTTGGTGTATACAGTGGATGATACTCATGCATTTGGATTATTTAGGCATTTGGATGCATTTTAGGTTTAGAAATTCACTCTAAAATCCCACTGTTTGCAAATAAACCACTTGATTAACAAGTGCCATCATCATTTTTAATCATCATTAAAAAGAACCCATCATCAGGTTTATTTGTGAAGGTGAGATGCTGATGCTCCACATCTTTCATTCAGATCAACATGTCAACAATATTGTCTTGCAGAAGCGTGCTGTTCTGCTGTCTGTAGTCTACCAGAGAATACTGTGGTGATTTGGTGTTTAGAGTGGATGATACTCATGCATTTTGGGGTTATTTAGTCATTTAAATGCATTTTGGGTCATTTAGACATTTAATTTTATTCTTACAAATAATATATTATTATATATGGACAAACCCAATGTTTTGTTTTGTTTTAACAAGCGTGCTGTGAGCACATTTCACACGGCATGATTTGAATCGCCGACAGCTCCAGATATTCAGCACGCCGAATATCTCACAGATGTCAGCGATTCTCTCAGATTGTGTCTTTGATAGTTCACACAGTGTGATTGTCACCCGCTTGAACGAGCACCGATTTGCTTGATCATCATGACAAGGAATCAGTGCTTGCAAACATCCTGATCGGAGCATGTCTAGTCTGGTTGCGAAGGTGAGATGCCGGTGCTGGACGTGGAACTTGGGGACAGCTGTATTTCACACAGCACCGGTAATTCCACCCAACATCCCCATAACGGGATTCATTAAAACTACCTGATGATTATCGATTCGTTTCTGAAGCCCTAAAAACAACCCAGCATCTCTTTCAGATTCTGATCCAAATGGACATCTCCACTAGTTTTGATTGACCGGTTATGATCTGTGGATGTGGGAATGAAGGAGGCGGATGGTAGTAAATAGATGGAGGATGTCCAGCATCTCTCCCTCTCTCCGTCTCTCGTCCACATCGACCGCTCATTTGTCCACTAACCGGAGAAGACAGATTGCTGCAGATCGATGCACACACTCCTGCTGTCGGACAGGAATCTGGGATTGACTATAGTCACACTTTGATGAGGTCTGTGTGATTGATGGAGGACAGGCAGACGGGATTTACTCTCCTCCTTCTGTCTGTTTGTTTCTTTACCGAGCAGCTCAGTCGGCTGAAGAATTAGCGAGTAACTGTTTAGAGCAGGGCGATACGGTGGTTCACTGTGGCCTTACAGCAAGAAGGTCACCGGTTCGAGTCTCAGCTGGGTCAGTTGGTGTTTCTGTGTGGAGTTTGCATGTTCTCCCCATGTTGGCATTGGTTTCCCCCATAGTCCAAACACATGCGCTATAGGAGGGTTAATGAACTACGTTGGCCGTAGTGTATATGTGTGTGTGTGAATAAGTGTTTGCCAGTGATGGGTTGCAGCTGGAAGGGTATCCGCTGTGTAAAACATATGCTGGAATAGTTGGCGGTTCATTCCACTGTGGTGACCTTTGAAAAATAACAAACTAAGCTGAAGGAAAATGAGCGAGAGTTCTGGAGTTGAATACACTAATAAAGGTGCTGGCTTGTTTTAACCCAACAGCTGGGTCAAATAAGGACAAAATAAATATTGGGTAATTTGGGTTAAGCTAAGCTTTTGGGTTGACACAACAATGGGTTAAAAATAACTCGGCTTTTGTAAAGTACAATAGAGGTCTTGTGAGCTGAGCATTATTTATTTCCTGAATTATTTGAGCGTCATCTTCACTGTGTGGATATTTATAACATTACATCACTGCCTCCTTTAACTTTCATTTAAAACACGAAACACACCCTCTCTTTCACTGAATATCACTGTTAATAATCGATAATGGCCATTATTAAAGTATAACGTACAGTACGTTTGTACATTAATAGGAAATAAAGGCAAGCGATCAGTCAGTATACAGGATGTACGTAGATACATTAATTATTAATTTATCTTTGCGCTCAGCCAAAACACGTTACCTGTGAACAAGTGACAGATTCAGAAAATAAGTCAGGGAATATGTCATTAGATAAAAGCCCCTTTCACACAGTGATACCGGTAAATATCCGGAAAATTTCCGGAACGACTTTACCGGTATATTGAAAAAAGCGCTGTTCACACAGACGAGGACGTTACGGAAATTTTCGGGAAAAGAGCATTCACACATCCATTCCAAAATACCGGTAAATTCTGACATCATTCACCACAAATGAGCTGTAAACGGCTGCGCTTGTGTTTGTAAACATTTGACTACATCACAAACTCTTCGGATGGATCAGTATTGAGTAGAACTCCAATGAAAACATATGGAGGAACACTTTCACATGTCGAGATGTTCATGATATGTGTGTGTGCTGGCGCTATGGGCGCTCACGGGCACACGCAAAGCTTGAAGGTAAACAAACAACGGATTACCATAAACATTTTATCCATGATTATTTACACAGCATTAAGAAGAACACATAAACGTGATCTGACTAACTTCTAGCAGCTAAATGTGTCTGGAAAAAATATTCAAAGGCTTTTATTCTCATAAACCGCGCGGACGTAAATGCGTCTGACTGTTGTGATTGGCTAAAGCAGACGTCTCACGTCAGCCCGTTCTAGACGTGCACACGCTTATTACGGTAATCTTCCTTCTGCATTCACACAGCGCAGCATTCCGGCAAATTACCGGTAATGTTACAACTTCTCTTTCCGGAAAATAGCCAGAACGAATTTACCGGTATTTTCAAAAAGGACCTGTTCACACATACAAGCTTTCCGGAAAATTGCCGGTAATTTTCCGGAAAGGCCTGTATGTGTGAAAGGGGCTAAAGACAACAAGATGAATCAAATATCACGTTTAGCAAATATAGTGAGATTAGATCCAGCGGGAGATGCTTGATGAGCAGTCCGACCAGCACAGCTCTCATCTGGGTAGATATGCTGCAGCGCATTTCAGAGAGTGTGTGTGTGTGTGTGTGTGTGTGTGTGTGTGTGTGTGTGTATTATGGTTCTTCTGAGAGTGCCAGTTTAGGTTCAGTTCAACACAGTGGCGTAGCGGACGGGCCCCGCATGATTAGGAGGCCCTGCGTCATCGCGATTATCAATAATTGAAAATCTGGCAACCGCAATAATCAAACCCCTGGGAACAACTGTGGTCGAAACCAAAGTTCACAGGTCTGTGTTCTCTGAACTCCTCTCAAAGGGTGGACTACTTCATTCTGATTGCTTGCCGCCGAACCACGTCATAGCTCATTACCATAAAGTTGACTTAATTTCAAGTCCTCGACGCCCACACCGGAAAAGACGCGCCGCGCTGTTTCTCGCCGCCGGTTCTCATTAAAAATGAGGCTACTTTGATGCTCTCGCCGCTTGTTTGTGAACACCCCCACAGACCCCCCCGCGTCGTCGCTCCACCCCGCCCTCCCTTTCCCGCTCCTTAGTTTGTTATCGCTCCTCAGTTTGTGAAGGCTTCCCCGCGTTGTCACTCCACCTCGCCCCCTTTTCCCACTACTCAATTTATGATCGCTTCCGTGCGTCGTCACTCCACCGACTCTCCCCGTCCCCTCAGTTTGTGATCGCTCCAATTCAATTCAATTCAGCTTTATTTGTATAGCGCTTTTACAATGTAGATTGTGTCAAAGCAGCTTCACATAAATGGTCATAGTAACTGGAACAGTGTGGTTCAGTTTTTAGTGTTTAAGTTCAGTTCAGTTCAGTTTAGCTCAGTTCAGTGTGATTTAATCATTACTGAGAGTTCAAACACTGAAGAGCAAAGTCATCGATGCGTAGCTCTACCAATCCTGAACCATGCGAGGCAGTGGCGACAGCGGAGAGGGAAAAAAACTTCACCTGATGGGAGTGAAGAAAAAAAACTTTGAGAGAACCAGACTCAGTTGGGCTCGACCATTTTAATTTCTCCGCTGGCCAAAAGTCTTGTGCAGAACTTCATTCGTCGTGGTTTAGGCTGGAAGATGGCCTCAGCGAAGACTCGTCCACCCACCACCCACCCCCTCCGCCCCCATCAGGGGGCCCGTCAGTGATCCCTGCAGGGGGCCCCACCGCATTTTGCGCTACGCCACTGGTTCAACACACAGTTCAGACGCATTTTAGAACTCTAAGCACAGGTTTCTATCAGGGTAAACACAACGGCTCTTGAAGTTGGCGGCTCTCCTCGGCGCCCAGCCACCAACTAGAAGCGCCATCGTGTGTACTCTAATAGAAAATGCATGGCGCTGCGTCAGCGTCGAGCCACACAGAGCAGCGCTTCCGGTGTGCGACCTGCAGGCAAGTTTGTTATTTTTTTCCAATGGAGAACAAATGTTTGTTGCTTAATGTACAAGTAGCTCAAACTCGCTCATTCAGAGGCGGGAACCGGTGGACGAGCAACAGCTTAAATCATAAGGGAACCACAAGACAACAGTCTCCATCTGGAGCTCCTTCACGGGACTCCACACTTGTAAACACGAGCTCCAACTGGTTGGTGCGGCTCTCGGTCCCGCCTACACTGGTCACAGCTAACAAGCTGACCAATCACAGAGCTGCGCTGTCAGATGTCGCCACAGCAAACCACCAACTATTCATATGTTTTGCGCAGCAGATGCCCTTCCAACTGCAACCCAGTACTGGGAAACACCCATACACACTCATTCACACTCATACACTACGGCCAATTTAGTTAATCAATTCCCCTATGTGTTTGGACTGTGGGGGAAACCAGAGGATACACACACCAACACTGGGAGAACATGCAAACTCCACACAGAAACACCAACTGACCCAGTCGGGAACCAGCGACCTTCTTGCGGTGAGGCAGCAGTGCTAACCATTGAGCAATGTTCAACATGAATTGTGAAAGCAGACTTCAGAAGACACGTGCATGACTCTTTGTGAAGGTGTTATCTGTGGTAGTGTTGGTTGACATGCTCAGTTGTGGTTTATTAACACTCGGCCTTGCAGAATCAGTGATAGAGCCTATCTGGAGACGCTGGAGTCTGATTATGAGGAGTCCGCTCAATCTAAACCTTCATTCCTGATCCAAATCTCCCTCCCTCTCAGTTCTGCACACATTCGTCCTCATGCATTAATGAAACGAGTGTGAATGAGCTTGTGAAGCCCGCTGCTGTTTCTCTAGCAGGCATTGATAATCCTGAGTGTCTTGATTCCAGCAGTGGGTTGCTTTACACACTGGGTTTATGTGGCTATATGAGGTCAGGAAAGCAGATGTTGAGTGATGGTGTGTGTGTTACCAGGCAGAATACGGCAGAAAGGAGACGTGTGTGTGTGTGTGTGTGTGTGTGTGTTATGTAACCTGCTGCAGAGAAGTCGTGATTGACTCTTCCTGGTTGCTGTGGAAACACGAAGTCCAATGGAGCAAGACACAGACTGGATGCTGCAGCCAGACGGACATAAACACACACACACTCACATTTCTCTCTCACACACACTTGGATACACAAACATGCATGCATTCTCTCTCACATACACACATATACACTTGGACACAGACATGTATGCACTCATATGTACTCTCTCTTACACACACATACACACTCAGACGCACAAACACACGCTCATGCACACACACTGTCGCTGAATGTGTTCATGATGCTCAGTGGTGGAGAGAGTAGTGATGATTAATGAAATGATGCAGTTGTTTAGTTGCATTTATCACTGTGACTGTAAAATGCTATAGTTAATGCCGTATAAAAAATGCATGGGTTGTTATGTGACCCAATGATGCGTCAAAAATAGACAAACTCAATATTTTGGGTTGAAAACAGTCATTTTAAATTTAATTTGATAATAAAAAATAACTTAAATTGGCCATACTTTGGCAGATATAAATATGTATACACTCAGCGGCCACTTTATTAGGTACACCTCACTAGTAGCCAGTCGGACCCCCTCTTGCCTTCAGAACTGCTTTAATCCTTCATTGCGAAGATTTAACAAGCTGCTGGAAATATTCCTCAGAGATTTTGCTCCATATTGTCATGATAGCATCACACAGTTGCTGCAGATTTGTCGGCTGCACATCCATGATGCCAATCTCCCGTTCCACCACATCCCAAAGCTGCTCTATTGGATTGAGATCTGCTGACTGTGGAGGCCATTTGAGTACAGTGAACTCTAACTTCCTCCATTGACCGATTATTTAGCTTGTTTAAAGGGAAAACACTTCTTTTTGACTCTTTATTTCTTAAAATGAGGCTATTTTTTGCTTGTCTATAGAATGCTTCTTGATGTAGGTTAAGATTAAGTCAGCTTTTTCTTAAAACAAGCTAAACAATCTGACAACGGTGGGAGATAAATAAAATTACTGTGGAGAAGTCTTTATATCAGACTGGTTGGGGTGATTTTGATGTTGGGTCAAATAAGAAAAAAAACAACCTTTGGGTTTAAAAGTGTCATTTTAAAAAAGTGTCATTTCACAGCAAGAAGGTCACCGGGTCGCTGAATCGAGCCTCGGCTCAGTTGGGGTTTCTGTGTGGAGTTCGCATGTTCTCCCTGCGTTCTCGTGGGTTTCCTCTGGGTGCTCCTGGGTAGGATAAATTGTCCACAGTGTATGAGTGTGTGTGTGTGAATGTGTGTGTGGATGTTTCCCAGAGATGGGTTGCGGCTGGAAGGGCATCCGCTGTGTAAAAATGTGCTGGATAAGTTGGCGGTTCATTCCGCAGTGGCGACCCCAGATTAATAAAGGGACTAAGCCGACAAGAAAATGAATGAATGAATGAATGAATCATGTTGAGTTTGTCCACATGTGACCCAATGTTGGGTTTTGACAACACAGCATTTTTAGAGTGTATGAACTAGTTACATTTAACTGTAAACCATATTTAAGAAGAGAAGGACATTTAGTTTTCTTAGTGGTAGTCAGACACAAATGTTAAACAAAAATCTCATGTAAAATGAACTTCACGGTTTTGTTTTCAGAAATAATGAATCAAATTTAAGTGAGCTTTTCCTTAAAGTAAAAAAAATAATTTGTCAAATGGGTAAGAAAAATAATCTTGCTCTTTGTTTTGACATCAGATTACTTTACTCACCCCTTTGCCACATTATTTAGCTTGCTTTAAGGAAAAACTCACTTCATTTTTGACATTATTTCTTAAAACAAGACTATATTTTTCACTTGTCTAGAAAACGCTCCTTGATTTAAGAATTTGTAGATATTTGGACTACAAACAAAATAAAACATTTTTGCGGAGTAAAGCAAAACATATTGTCTTGTTTAACCACTTAAACTCTGCTGCTATTTGAGGATTTCTGCCTGGATTTTGCCCACCCAAATTGAAAAGCTTCCCAAATCCACATGCAGAGGTGTAAATGCACAAATTTGGTATCATTTTAAAGAAAACTCTTTGAATTTTCATAAAACACTATTGAAAGTGTTTAAAATATATGTGTATATCTCGTCTGTGTTATAATAAACACCTAAAAATAGAGGCGCTTTTTGTATTTTTTTTATAAACTCAAATTTGAAAGTGTATCTTTTACGTTGTGTGTGGTCTAGTGTGCTGTAATTAATGTTGGTGGTTCCTGCACATGTCTGTAATCATAGGAGAAAATAAAACTGTCTCCACCATAATCTATGCAAAAGTTATTGTATTCCAACTGATGAGAGGTGCTGTACAAGCCACAGGGAGCGATTATTGTTTTCATATTTCACTATTCTTTTGTTTGATCAAACATAATTCACTGTGTTTGGACCACGTCAGACATATAAAAGCATTACTTATGCACATCAGCTCAAAAACAGAGGAGAATAGCCCTGACCACAGCATAAGGTAAGAGATGACAGCTGTCTGTGCTATCTGGGGCTGCTTATTGATTATGAATGTATTGTTTACATTTCTGCGCCATGGAAACACCAAGATTCATTCAACAACTGTTTGATATGTGAATATAATTCAGCAAAAAGAATGCTAGAACCGTATGAGCACCGGCAAGAGCTTTCATTTGAGCTATAACTTGTACATGTGTCATATAAAAAATATGAAATGAACCAATGTAAAATACCCAGCTCGGGTATCCAGAATACTGTGTATTTAAGTTTAAATAACTTTTGTACAGTAGAATAAAAACCAAAGTGATGCACATGTGCATAAAATATAGATTCTACACTTTCAAACAAAACCACTTACGGGGGTCTGGTGCAACGCTAGCCCTTTAAATCTGAAAGCGAAAGGTACCGGGTCTGCAGAGTTTAAGTGGCTAAATAAATAATGAGTCAAAATGAAGTTTTTTCCTTAAAAGAAGCAAAATAATCTACCAATGGGGTAAGAAATATAATCTTGTTGTTGCTTTGTTAAAAATATATATATTCTCACTCTATTGTCTGATTATTTTGCTTCAAGGAAAAACTCACATTATTTCTGAAAACAAGACTATTCATTTAATCAGTTTGCTTGTCTGTAAAAAGCTTCTTGATTTAACATTTTTTTGTTCTTAGGATTAGGAAAAAGACAGAAAATAGAAGTAAAAAAAATTAGTTGCAGTGTAGACAAGTAAAAACACTGTCTTATTTTCAGAAATATGTCAGTTTTGGGAAGGTCTCTGGTTCGAGTCCCGGCTGGGTCAGTTGGTGTTTCTGTGTGGAGTTTGCATGTTCTCCCCGTGTTGGCGTAGGTTTCCTCTGGTTTCCCCAACAGTCTATGTTCAAGAAGCCAGTCTGAGATGATTGAGCTTTATGACATGGTGCGTTATCCTGCTGGAGGATGGAGACACTGTGCTCATAAAGGGATGGACATGGTCAGCAGCAATATTCAGGCTTTTTCTCACTTTCTATGGTTAAAAGTTGTTGGAAGTGAGATCAAGATCCCATGATGCAATTCAGAAGCAGAAATAAGCAGGGAAAAATAAAAACATGAATCACAAAATATGGAAAACTGCTACTTTACAGCGGCGTGGGTTTCCTCCGGGTGCTCCGGTTTCCCCCACAGTCCAAACACATGCGCTATAGGGGAACTGGGTAGGCTAAATTAACGGTAGTGTATGTGTGTGAATGAGTGTATGGATGTTTCCCAGAGATGGGTTGCGGCTGGAAGGGCATCCGCTGCGTAAAACTGGAATAGTTGGCAGTTCATTCCGCTGTGGCTACCCCAGATTAATAAAGGGACTAAGCTGAAAAGAAAATGAATGAATGCTACAGATTTTTTTTTTTACAGTGCACGTTGCTATTTTAAGTCATTTTTAATAGTTATTGATTATTAATAGTCTGTCTACACTAGTTGTTTGTGCTGATCAGATTTCTGAGCTCTGGGAAATAAGTAGACATGATTACAGAAACAAAGTCTATGCTAATTTACAGATATTTATAACATTGTGTTGGTGAATTGCCAAGCATGCATGTGTGTGAGAGTGTGTCTGTGTGTGTTTTTTTGCTCTTGTGGTTGTGATAGTGGCAGAGCTCAGCCCGGCCAGTGACATCACTTCCTGTCGGATGAGCCTGAAAACCGCCAGTGGCTTCAGTCTGTGCCGAGGGCTGAAGCGAAACTGTGCCGTGGGTCATAAAGGCTGTCGCTTATTGATTGGATCAACGATTCTTTGAAGAATTACTGTTTTCATGAGCAGCGAAGTCTTAAAGGGACAGTTCACACTAAATTATGAAAATGCTCTCTTAATTGACTGAATCTTCACTTGCTGCAAGCCTCTATGAGGCTTATTCTGTTGAATATTTTGAAGAATGCTGAAAAACCTGAAACCTCTGACTTCCATAGTATGAAAATTGAAGTCTGTGGTTACAGGTTTACAGAATTTTTCTAAGTATTTTCTTTTCTGTTTAGCAGAAGAAAAAAAAATCTTAAAGGTTTAAAACCACTTGAGGAAGACTAAATAGTAAGTAATTTTTTTTAAGTGAACTGTTCCTTTAAATGGTCATGACACACCCCACTTTCGGTTCAGGTCTACAGCAGAATTTTTTAAAGGATGCATCATAATGGGCGGAGCTCCGCGAGCAAAGGGCAGGAGTGGGCGTGGCCAGCAGAGCAGGGGAGAAGGAGGGGAGTGAGCAACTGTTGTTAGTCCAGTCGATGCACAAAATGAGACACAAACCGTGAGGAGACGCATGAGTTTATAGTTTACACAGTTAAAATGCAAAGAAATAAACAGTAATTGAATGCCCTGCTACATTTGTTATTCCTAATTTCATATACAGACAACCACAACTTATGTCAGATAATGGTGTTCATATAAACACTATAAATGAGGATTCTCCCTCAATCCCTGGGTCTGAATGCAGACTCAGTGCAGCAGGTCTCTTGCCCTGTCTAATTTAACCATTAGCCCTGCTGGTAATCTGGAGGATTTAGGTGAACACAGCAGCACGGCGACGTGTCTAAATGTGAACAAACTCCTGAAAAAAGACAACGTCCGCCATTCTCCAATTCTCGTACTGCTCTCCTGACAAAAATACTTGCTGCTCACAAACAGCTTTGCTGTATCGGCCCTGACAGCATCACGGGGAAAACATGCAACGAACCCTGTAGATCATGAAAACAAACACATACGACCAGGGCCGGAGCTAGCTGAACTGCCGCTCTAGGCAGAGGACCATCATGCCGCCCTCAACCCCAATGTGAAAACGAAAGTGACCGGTTATGAAAATGAAGTGAGGTGTCGCGGACCTCTTTTCCAGCCCACTATGCGCGGATATAACTGAGGACACGCGGGTGCTGAGGGAGGGAGGGAGGGAGGGAGGTGTCGCGGACACTGCGCTCTCTATTCTGCCGCCCTATGCGCGGATACAACTGAGGACACGCGGGTGCTGAGGGAGGGAGGGAGGGAGGTGTCGCGGACACTGCGCTCTCTATTCTGCCGCCCTATGCGCGGATACAACTGAGGACACGCGGGTGCTGAGGGAGGGAGGGAGGGAGGGAGGTGTCGCGGACACTGCCCTCTCTATTCTGCCGCCCTATGCGCGGATACAACTGAGGACACGCGGGTGCTGCTGGAGGTGTCGCTGACGCCGCCCTCTCTATTCTGTCGTCTATGGGCGAATATATCTGAGGACGCGGGTGGTAAGGGAGGTGTCGCGGATGCCGCCCTCTCTATACTGCCGCCCTAGGCGGCCGCCTAGGTCGCCTCTATGGACGCACCGGCCCTGCACACGAGCCTTCATGAACAGATAAATACTGTGTGCCGTGGGTCCGTGGATGCGGTCTCACCCAGCCATTAATATAGAGTCTCACAGCTTGGCTCTGGCAGGTCTGTCTTGCCTTCAGAAAGCACAGCAGTCATGAATAATAAAGAAGCCGGCTCTTTTCATAGGATAATAAAACTCAGCTATGAATAATAATGAGAAACCGGCGCGTCATCTTTGCACTTGCTAGTGATGGGAAGTTCAGATCATTTTACTGACTCGGATCTTTGAGTCTCGTTCATCAAGATGAACGAATCGTTTTTCGAGTCATTTCGTTCATTTGGTTCAATTTGCCAAAATATTATTTAAATGTTACGAATTGCTTCCAAACACATCCACAACTAGCCCGAAATAAGTCATAAATAGAATACTATAAGGAGAAAATAATAATTCAGTGTTGGCCTGCTCTTTTGTCTGAAGGTATTGTTGTCTCTTTGCTCAGTTCATCTCTTCATGTCTTCAAATGTCAGGGGTTCGTTCATGTTACACTGACAGTCACATCGAATCTTAACCAAGGTACACAGTCTGAGTCGATAGGAGCCATGAGAATTAGTTCACCTTTAAATTCAATTCTTTTTCCGGCTCTAAACGCATATAATTGGCTTCTGCCTTTCCACGATACCACCTGCACAAATGTGCGCACGTGTGGACGAACGAATCACTCCCTGAGAGGACTAATAGTTCCAGTCATATTGAAGATTCGTTTAAAATGAACGAATCGTTCATGAACTACCCTTCACTGGCACTTGCAGTTTTGCGCTACGTCTCCAATTTTGATCTGCCCAAAAAATAATTTTAAACCAGGAAGCTGAAATCAGCTGGCAAAAGCTCAACATTATGCAGTTTTCCCCACAATTAAAGCTAACAGGTGCTGACACTGTCCTAACTGATGCTCAACGCACACACACATCTGTTAACATCTCAAAAAAAAAAGTACTTGAGGGTTTTGTGAACCTTTAAAAGCACTTGAGGGTGAGTAAATAGTAAGCCATTTTTAAGATTGGCTTATTGGTTTGGGAAACCCAGTGAGTGGTTTTGAGTACAAACCAGATCTTTAAAGGGATATTCATTCATCTTCTGCCGCTCATCCGGGGCCGGGTCGCGGGGGCAGCAGTCTTAGGAGAGAACCCCAGACTTCCCTCTCCCCAGACACATCCTCCAGCTCCTCCGGGGGGATCCCAAGGCGTTCCCAGGCCAGCCGAGAGACATAGTCCCTCCAGGGTGTCCTTGGTCTTTCCCAAGGCCTCCTCCCGGTGGGACAAGCCTGGAACACCTCCCTAGGTAGGCATCCAGGAGGCATCTGCAACAGATGCCCGAGCCACCTCAGCTGACTTCTCTGAATGTGGAGGAGCAGCGGCTCTACTCCGAGCTCATCCCGAGTGTCAGAGCTCCTCACCCTGTCTATAAGAGTGCGCCCTGCCACCCTGTGAAGGAAACTCATTTCGGCCGCTTGTTTCCGAGATCTTGCCCTTTCAGTCATGACCCAAAAAGGGATCAATCTTTAAAGGGATAGTTCATCCAAAACTGAAAACTCTGTCAAATTCTTACTGAATAATAAGTAGCTAACTGATACGAAATCAGACACATTTTATTATGCAAATGTAGGATTTTAAAAAGGAGGTGTGTCTCTAAACCCCTCCCCCAACCCCGCCCCTCATTGGTAAAACCCTGTTTTTTGCAAACTTGGGAAGCTTCTATCTTCTCAATGTGTGTTTTGTTGCTGTGCTGGATCACTACAGACTATAGATATTCTGAATACTGTCTGATCATGATATTAACATCTAAAAAAATTCAGTTTAACTTTATGCACAGGTGTGCAAATGTGTAAGACCCTGTCTATGAACTCTAAACACTGCTCATCGACTCTCTTTGCACTGTGTTTTTTGTGGCCTACACTAAATGTGTGTGTGTGTGTGTGTTTCTTTGCAGTGTGTAACTTCATGTCTCATGAGAAGTGTATGAAGCACATCAGGACTGTGTGTTCATGTATGACTCCCACACAAGTTCGGGTGAGTAAAAATCATCATTATTATTCTATATGTGTAAACCTCAACAAATCTGTGAGTAACGTGCATGCTTTACCCCTGAAAATTTACATAGAATAATGCATCTGCACAGTGATTTGATAAAACAACAATAGTTGAGTGGTCACACTTCATAATTAGTAAACGCATTTACTAATATCAATAAGGAAACACTGGAACGTTTTATCCAATTATTTTATATATCTGTTTTTAAAATTTAAATAAAATGTTTAGGAGGGCCAGGCAGTGGCGCAGTAGGTAGTGCTGTCGCCTCACAGCAAGAAGGTCGCTGGTTTGATCCTTGGCTCAGTTGGCGTTTCTGTGTGGAGTTTGCATGTTCTCCCTGCGTTCGCGTGGGTTTCCTCCGGGTGCTCCGGTTTACTCCACAGCCCAAACACATGTGGTACAGGTGAATTGGGTAGGCTAAATTGTCCATAGTGTATGAGTGTGTGTGTGAATGTGTGGATGTTTCCCAGAGATGGGTTGCGGCTGGAAGGGCATCAGCTGCGTAAAAAATTGCTGGATAAGTTGGCAGTTCATTCCACTGTGGCGACCCCGGATTAATAAAGGTACTAAGCCAACAAGAAAATGAATGAATGAAAATGTTTAAGAAAAGAGTTTTAATATATAACTAATGAACATAAATAAATATTTTCTAAAATGTACTATTAATATTATAAATCAAAATTTAAACAAAGTATTTAAGAAAACAATAAAAATTGGGAACGTAAAAGCGTATGAAGTACAGTTAAAACCAGAAATGTTTTCATACACTGTAAAAAAAGGAAACCACCCATTTTTTTAAAAGTGTCTGATGGTAAATCAGACTAAACCTTTACTATTTTAGGTCTGTTAGGATTACCTAAATCATTTACATTTGCTAAATGCCAGAATAATGCGAGAATTGTTTATTAATTTCTAGACAGTCAAAAGTTTACACACATTTCTGTGGTATTTAACCTGTATAACTTTGGTCAAATGTTTTGGGTCTCCTTCCACAAGCTTCTCACAATAGTTTGCAGGAGTTTTAGCTCAATCCTCCTGCAGAATTGCTGTAACTGAGTCAGATTTGTAGGCTGCCCACACATTCTTTATAGGATTGAGATCAGGGCTTTGTGATGGCCACTCCAAAACATTCATTCTGTTGTCCTTAAAGCACATTTGAACTAATTTGGCAGTATGCTCAGGGTCATGGTCTGTTTGACCCATTTGTGGCCAAGTTGTAATGTCCTGGCTGATGTGTTGAGATGTTGCTTCAGTATTTCTCCATAATGTTCTGTCTTCATGATGCCATCTATGCTGTGAAGTGGACCAGTCCCTCCTGCAGCAAAACAGCCCCCCAACATGATGCTGCCGCCCCCATACTGCACAGTTGGGATGGTGTTCTAGGCGTGTGCGCTTTCCCCTTTGTCCTCCAAATGTAACACTGCTCATTATGACCAAACAGTTCAATCGTAGCTCCATCAGAGCACAGGACATGTCTCCAAACATTAGTCTGTTTCCCAGTGTCATTCAGCTAATGGTAATCTGGCTTTGTTGTTGATTCTGGTTTGTTGATTCTCCATGTTGTCACACAAGGAAGCAGTGTGTTTGAGCTTTTCCTTCAATACTATTCTACTGTTGTGCCTCACATTAACTCAAATGTTGTCAATTAGCCAATCAGAAACTTCCAAAACCTCGACATCATCATCTGAGCTTTTCTAGAGGCAGAATAATCTTATTGTGTGTAAACTTGACTTTCAAGAAGAGTTATAACAATTTCTCTAAACACATCTCTCTCATTATTCTGCTGTTACGCACAACAGAAACAGATGATAATCCTGACTTATCTAAGAGAGAGTTTAGTCACATTAACATCTGACTTTCTTTTAAATGGTTATGTGCCTTTATGCAGTGTATGTAAACGTCTGCTTTGAGCTGTATATAGGGTAAATGAGGTGCATGCAAGAGAACAAAAACAGAGCAGATCTGCAGTTATTATGCTTGTGATTTTGTTTATTCCACATTAATTGGTCATTATTGATGCAGTGATCACACTAAACATGAAGTCTTGAATAATTCTGCTGTTAATGAAGAGTGAATGAGTGTATGATCATGCAGGACAGATCACAATTAGTGTCTGATGTTTGCTGTGCATCACCTGCGTGACTCTGAATTATAAACGTATTAATCTGCATTATAAACTACATCAGTTATTTAACGCTTACTGCTTACTTTTCATTGTTGTGTTTTATTTATTTTTGTTTGTTTTAGTTTTTTGTTTGTTTTAGCTTTCATTTTATTTTGTTTTATTTTTTGTTTTGTTTGTTTTATTTACATTTTTGTTTGTTTGTTTTTTTTTAATTTGGTTTGTTTTTTTTGTTTGTTTTAGCTTTCATTTATTTTGTTTTATTTTTTGTTTTGTTTGATTTATTAGATTTTTGTGTGTTTTATTGTTTAATTGTTTTATTGTAATTTTTGTTTCTTTTGTTGTTTCTTTTTTGTTTGTTTTAACTTAATTTAATTTTTTGTCATGTTTTAGTTTTATTTTATTTTTGTTTGTTTGTTTGTTTTGGCTTTTATTTTATTTTGTTTAATTTTTTGGTGTTTAATTTTTAATGTATTTTTTATTTTATTATATTATATTATATTATATATGTATTTTCATGTCTGTTATGTTTATTTGCATTAATTACAAAAAAATACTGTGAAATTAGTGCTTGCACTATTTATTGTGTTAAATGCATTTACAGTATGTCATCATTTGTTGTACTTTATGCAGCAAACATTTAGATGGAAGGGATTTGACAAGATAAACTTAATTGTCATTGAAAAATACAATTACAGAGTGCCAAAAGAAAGCAGCTGATCTATATCAGATTTCCCCCCTCCAACCCAAAACTTTATTTTATTTATTTATTTTTTATTAAATCATTTATTTATGTATGTATTTATTATTTAGTACTATTTGTTTTTAAATAGATATTTTTATGGCTTTTAGTAGATTAAAATTATTTTAATCATAATTAACTGCAGAAAAGGATTTGACATTAGTACATACACCAGTCATTGAGTTTAATGTATTTAACTTGTCATTATTTGTTTTATCGAGCAAAACTTCTGACAGAGGCTGTTTCCAAAAAAACTAATAAGGTATATAAAATAGTGGCTCATTTACAGAGGAACTTTTTTATTTTTCCTCTGATTATAAACCCTGATAAAGTCACTGTACTGACATAATGCAGGGCCGTCATTGACCAGCTTATAGACTTATTCAAATGCTCTCCTAATCTTGTTTAATTGGCCTTGCTGATATGAAAATATGTAGTCATTTGGTTTATTACTCTTTT
>NC_141034.1:57032500-57077500 GCF_052040795.2 Danio rerio | reverse complement strand
TTTTATTTTTGTATTTATCGTTTTTAATGTATGCATTATTTAATTTATTTTACTTTATTTTTGTATTTATTTATTGTTTTTAATTTATGCATTATTTTATTTATTTATTTATTTATTTTATTTATTTTTTTATTTATTGTCTTATGTACTTATTTTATTTTTGTATTTATTTATTTTTTTTAATTGATGCATATATTTTTTATTAATTTTTCAAATTTTTTTGTCTCCTGTGTTTTTATTTTTGTATTTATTTATTGTTTTTAATTTATGCATTATTTTATTTATTTATTTGCTTTATTTTTGTATTTATTTATTTTTTTAATTTATGTATTATTTTATTTATTTTACTTTATTTTTGTATTTATTTATTGTTTTTAATTTATGCATTATTTTATTTATTTATTTATTTTACTCTATTTTTGTATTTATTTATTTTTTAATTTATGTATTATTTTATTTATTTCACTTTATTTTTGTATTTATTTATTGTTTTTAATTTATGCATTATTTTATTTATTTATTTACTTTATTTTTGTATTTATTAATTTTTTTAAATGTATGTATTATCTTATTTGTTTTACTTTATTTTTGTATTTATTTATTTTTTTTAATGTATGTATTATTTTATTTATTTTACTTTATTTTTTATATTTATTTATTGTTTTTAATTTATGCATTATTTTATTTATTTATTTATTTTACTCTATTTTTGTATTTATTTATTTTTTTAATTATGTATTATTTTATTTATTTTACTTTATTTTTGTATTTATGTATTGTTTTTAATGAATGCATTATTTTATTTATTTATTTATTTTTGTATTTATTTATTATCTAATGTATTTATTTTATTTTTGTATTTATTTAGTCTTATGTATGTATTTATTTTATTTTTTGTATTTACTTATTGCTTTAATTTGTATAATTTTATTTATATAACATTTTAGCATTTATTCATTGTTTTAATTTAAAGTAACATAATTCATAATATTACTCTATTAAAGTAAGCTTTAGTGATCAGAAAGAGACTTTATTAAACAGAAAACATAATAAAATATAAACATTAATGTGTGTTTGTGTTTTAGGAAGTGGAGTACGTGAAAGAAGAGGCCAAGATGGTTTATCTGCTGGAGTGTCTTCAGAAAACCCCACCGCCGGTACGCAGACGCTCGCTGCTCTTATTATATCCTCAGAAACGCATAAATAACCTTTCTTTCTTCCTGTTTCTCAGGTATTGATATTTGCAGAGAAGAAAGCAGATGTGGATGCAATACACGAGTATCTGCTGCTAAAAGGTGTGGAGGCCGTGGCCATTCATGGAGGAAAAGGTACAAAAATCATCATCTGAATTACAGCTGCATGGTATTGGAATAAAAACTTTACATTGCAGTATTGTTTTACTCTATGATTATAAATACAATTTCACCAGGTGACTTAAATAGATCTATTTGCAGTTAGGTCTGTTACAATAATCAATATATGGACTTATCGCACAACACATGGACATGACCTCAATTATTTTTAGGGATGCAATATACACTCACCGGCCACTTAATTAGGTACACATTACTAGTACCGGGTTGGACCCCTTTTGCCTTAAGAACTGCCTTAATCCTTCATGGCAGAGATTCAACAAGCTACTGGAAATATTCCTCAGAGATTTTGCTCCATGTTGTCATGATAGCATCACACAGTTGCTGCAGATTTGTCGGCTGCACATCCATGATGCCAATCTCCCGTTCCACCACATCCCAAAGCTGCTCTATTGGATTGAGCTCTGGTGACTGTGGAGGCCATTTGAGTACAGTGAACTCATCGTCATGTTCAAGAAAGCAGTCTGAGATGATTGAGCTTTATGACATGCTGCGTTATCCTGCTGGAAGTAGCCATCAGAAGATGGAGACACTGTGCTCATAAAGGGATGGACATGGTCAGCAGCAATACTCAGGTAGGCTGTGGTGTTGATGCTCAATTGGTACTAATGGACCCAAAGAAAATCTCCCCCACACCATTACACCACCACCAGCAGCCTGAACCGCTGATACAAGGCAGGATGGATCCATGCTTTCATGTTGTTGAGGCCAAATTCTGACCCGACCATCCAAATGTGGCTGCAGAAATTGAGACTCAGGTAACCACCTGGCACCAACAACCATACCTTGTTCAAAGTCACTTAAATCCCCTTTCTTCCACATTCTGATGCTGGCTTTGAACTGCAGCTGATGCTCTCGACCATGCCTACCTTAGAAATTTGCATTAATGAGCAGTTGGTCAGGTGTACCTAATAAAGTGGCCAGTGAGTGTAAATCGCACATACATAAAAACCAGTTTTAGCAACATTTCAGCTGATTGTGCAACATCTCTATCTCTGGAGGTGTCAGTATGGTTAAAAACACTGTAGTATTTACTGTAAATGACTATAGTATTTTCTCATGTGGGTGTCTGACAGCTGAAAATAGATCAGGCAGCAGATTTCACAGCCTCTGTTACTCTTCATCTTGTTAACATTTATTATTGTTTGTTTAGGATATGCGTTTTCACATTCTGACTCCAATGCCTGATTATTAAACTGTTAAAATGGCTATAATTAAATGAAATGTTCTTTATAATTAAACATGATGTGTTTTTGGAACAGTGCGCTTGCATTGTGATATTATATTGTCATTCTGGCGTAAAACAGCCTTAAAATGACAACAATATCGTTTATCGTAATATATTTAGGTGCAGTTTATCCTACAACACAATATACATATCGTGACCGGCCTAATTGCAAAGTCATTACTGTGGATTAATTGGGATGAGTTTGCAGGGGTGTGACACATTTATTTTTATGCAAGTTATATTATACTTATATACTATACTATATGTTATTATATATAAGACACTATAATGACATGTAAAGGCTTCACTAGGGTAATTAGGGTAAAGTTAGAGTAATTAGGCAAGTCATTGTATAACAGTGGTTTGTTCTGGAGACAATCCAACACTAATATTGCTGAAGGGGCCAATAATATTGACCTTAACATGACTTTAAAAACAGCTTTTATTCTAGCCCAAATAAAACAAATAAGACTTTCTCCAGAAGAAAAGATATCTATCTATCTATCTATATATATATATATATATATATATATATATATATATATATATATATATATATATATATATATATATATATATATATTTTTTTTTTTTTTTTTTTTTTTTTTTTTTTGTTAGACTGGATGTGTTGTGTTCAGTTGCTCAGTTGTTTGATCTCTTGTTTCTCTGGTTGGGCTGTGTTAATACACTCTGGATGCTGTAAAAACACACACACACACAGACACACACACAAACACACACACACACACACACACACACACACATACAAAAAATTAAAAGCTGCTTTTACTCTAGCCAAAATAAAACAAATAAGACTATCTCCAGTAGAACAAATATTAGAGGAAATAAAATACTGTGAAAAATCTTGGTGCTCCATTAAATATCACATGAATATTTGTAAAAGAATAAATATTTCACGGGAGGGTGAATAGTTTTGACTTTATATAGTAGTTTCCGACTGGTTAACACAAAGATCAACAACTCTATTTATAATAAACTCTATTTGTGCTTTTCAGATCAGGAAGAAAGAACCAAAGCCATCGAGGCCTTCAAAGAGGGAAAGAAAGATGTTTTAGTGGCCACAGACGTCGCTTCCAAGGGTCTGGATTTCCCAGCTATACAGCATGTAGTCAATTATGACATGCCGGAGGAGATCGAGAACTACGGTAGGTGTTTTTCTTAGTGCTATTGTTTATTTCATGTCTTAAAGGGCACCTATGGTAAAAAAATCTACTTTTCAAGCTGTTTGGACAGATCTGTGTGTTGGTATAGTGTATAGACCGTCATACTGGGGTGATATGAACACACCCAGTCCTTTTTTTTCAATTTAACTACAAAAAAAGGGTCGGCCAATTGGAGCTGTTTTCAAATCGATCGCACCATTATGTAGGTGTGCGATCCCCCCGCCCACCGAATTGATTGACAGCTGCGCTCATTAACATGTTCCGGTAGTCACGTGTATATGTCAACAAGACCAGGCAGACATACGCAAAGCAACCGGGAATAAAAGCTCTGTTCTGTTCGCTAGGATCAGCAATCATCATCAAATGTGATTAAGAGTGAGTTTCACACGTTTAAAGTGTTTTAAAACAGAGTATGTGTGTAATTAATTACAGCGATTTACTTCAGCTTTACTTCATCAGCACAGCCGCGTGTCAGAACAATTATAAAAGACGCTTCAATCCCGGTTTGTGGAAGTTAAATCAGGTTTATTTTGTACATTAGCATAACAGATATCCACACTTGAGGTTAGCCTTAACTAGGCTAAGCGCGCTCTGTCTGTCTGTCTGTCTGCCTGCGTGTGTGTGTGTGTGTGTGTGTGTGTGTGTGTGTGTGTGTGCGTGTGTGCGTGTGCGCGTGTGCGCGTGTGCGTGTGTGCGTGTGCGCGTGTGTGCGTGTGTGCGTGTGTGCGTGTGTGTGTGTGTGTGCGTGCGCGCGTGTGTGACTCATCAATGCATCTTCACAATACTGATTAGTAAAGGTTAGTTCTTACTGTAGTATCTCACAAACGCTACGTGAGACCTCCTTCCTTTAAGTCTGTCTGTTGTCTGACGCAGTTGAGGGAGGAGGCATGTAGTGGGCGAGAAAGTGGGCGGGAAAGAATCGTCTTAAAGGCGCAGTACGACAAAACCACCCCCTGCTGGAAATCAGTATAAAACAGCATCTTGTAAAAGGTATAATGAAAAATCTGATGGGTATTTTGATCTGAAACTTTATATACACATTCTAGAGACGCAAAAGACTTATATTAAATCTGAAAAAAGGGGCAACCTAGGTGCCCTTTAAAGGAGACCTATTATGCTAAAGTCACTTTTATAAGGGGTTTAAACACAGCAGCAGTGTGTGAATATAGCCAGCCTTCAATGCTAAACATGAATTAATGTGTGTTTGTTGTAATCAGACTTGATGCAGAAACACTGTGATTGACATTCTCCCTTTGTACGTGTCATCAGAGGGGGAAAGCCCCGCCCACTAGTGCCAATCTCTCCATCTCATTAGCATAACCAGCAGCCCTGAGTGAGAAGCAGCATCAACTAAACTAAATTGGCCGTAGTGTATGAGTGTGTGTGAATGAGTGTGTATGGGTGTTTCCCAGAACTGGGTTGCATCTGCTGCGTAAAACATGCTGGAATAGTTGGCGGTTCATTCACAAAGGGACTGAGCCCAAGGAAAAGACTCCTCAGAAATCATGTTAATAAAGCTCCAGCATTATATTGTATTTGTTTATAAATAACTGTGTTTAGGTATATATGTGCTTGTATATGTCCACATATGAAGTTTATGTATTGTGTATATTCACAGTCCACAGAATAGGCCGCACAGGTCGATCCGGCAAGACTGGAATCGCCACAACATTTATCAACAAAGGATGTGGTGAGTGTTTATTTCTGTATCCTGATGACTGGTCTCTCTTTCTGTGTCAGCTTCGGGTCATGTTTCACTTCCTCTGCTGACATTAAATCACACACACCCAACGATAAACACATTTGCATATATAAATATACCCAGTCTCTCTGTGTTTTAGATGAGTCTGTGCTGATGGATCTGAAGGCTCTGCTGGTTGAAGCTAAGCAGAAAGTTCCTCCGGTTCTGCAGGTTCTGCACACCGGAGACGAGACCATGCTGGATATTGGAGGTATGACTGATGCACGTATTGCTGAAAGTGTAAAGCACACACTCAAGAAGGCTCCAGCTTGTTGTAGTTGTGCGGCTCTAATAGTTTCTGAAACGTCAGCACTGATGGTGCGCAATAAATACACTCCTCTAGCACTTCATCTTATTTTAATCCCGCATTCACAGCTACGTACTTGTTAAGTGTCCCCTGTTTATAGCTGTATATTAATATACGTACACATATATTGCTCCACCACAACACCAAAACAGAGCGGCTGTGTTGCTGAAAATAACAGTGCGACCGCTTTAGGCTCAGTGCGGAATAAGAGCAGAATGGCTGCCAGAGTACAACATTAAAACAAACAAACAGACGGGTCATGACATTTTCATTATCTTTCAAATAATTGTCAAGTGTTTAAGAGAGAAATCTGATTAAACAAATGAAAGAGTAGATCTAATCACTGATTTATTTTCTCTTTGTCATGATGACAGCATATAATATCAGACTAGATATTCTTCAAGACACTAGTATACAGCTTAAAGTGACATGTAAAGGCTTCACTAGGGTAATTAGGGTAAAGTTAGGGTAATTAGGCAAGTCATTGTCTATCATTCTATCTGTTCATCCATCCATCCCTCCATTTCTCTATCCATCCATCCCTTTATCTCTATCTATTAATCTGAATCCACCCTTCCATCTTTCTATTTCTCCATCCATCATCCATCCATCCAAAACATATCCATCTCTCCATCCATACACCAATCAATTTATCCACCCACTCATCCATCCACCCATTCATCCATCCATCTCCATCTTTCATCCATCCACCCAAAACCCATCTATCTCTCCATTCATCCACGCATCAATTTATCCACCCACTTATCTATCTATACACCCATTCATCCATCCATCCATCCATCTCCATCCTTCATCCATCCACCCAAAACCCATCTATCTCTCCATCCATTCACGCATCAATTTATCCACCCACTTATCTATCCATACACCCATTCATCTATCCATCCATCCATCCATCTCCATCCTTCATCCATCCACCCAAAACCCATCTATCTCTCCATCCATTCACGCATCAATTTATCCACCCACTTATCTATCCATACACCCATTCATCTATCCATCCATCCATCCATCTCCATCCTTCATCCATCCACCCAAAACCCATCTATCTCTCCATCCATTCACGCATCAATTTATCCACCCACTTATCTATCCATACACCCATTCATCTATCCATCCATCCATCCATCTCCATCCTTCATCCATCCACCCAAAACCCATCTATCTTTCCATCCATTTACCCATCAATTTATCCACCCACTCATCCATTCATCCATCCATCCATCTCCATCCTTCATCCATCCACCCAAAACCCATCTATCTCTCCATCAATCCACCCATCAATTTATCCACCCACTCATCCATCCATCCATCCATCTCTTTATTCATCTACCTATTTAATCATCCATCCAACCATCCATCTCTCTATCTTGCCATCCGTCATCCATTTACCCAAAACCCATTCACCCACCCACCCATTCATCCATCTCTATCTTTTCATCCCTCCTTCTCTCCCCATCCATCCATCCACCCACCCATCCATCTCTCTCTCTTCATCCATCCACCCAAAACCCATCCATCCATTCATACCTCCATCACTCGCTCTCCACCCATCCATTCCCTCATCTCTCTACCTGCCCAAAACCCATCCATTCCTCCATCATTCCCTTTCTTCATCCATCCATCCCTCCATCCACTTACCAACTCTCCTATCCATCATTCCATTCATCCATCCACCCACCAATTCATGTCTCTATCCATCCTTCCATCCATCCACCCAAAACCCATCCATCGTTGTATCCATTTATCATTACAGTCATTTATTATTACTTCAATCCACCCATTCATCCATCTCTATCTCTCCATCCATCCACCCAAAACCCATCTATCTCTCCATCCATCCACCCATCAATTTATCCACGCACTCATCCATCCATCCATTCATTTCTTCCCATCTATCTGTCCATATCTCTATCCATCTACCTATTTATCCATCCATGCAATCATCCATCTCTCTATCTTGTCATCCATTAACCCAAAACCCATCTATCCACCCACCCATTCATCCATCTCTATCTTTTCATCCCTCCTTCTCTCCCCACCCTTCAATCCATCCATCCGTCCATCCATCCATCCACCCACCCATCATTCCATCTGTCCACCTACCCATCCATCATTCCATCCATACACTTATCCATCTCTATCTTTCATCCATCCACCCAAAACCCATCTGTCCACCCATCCATTCATCCCTCCATCACTCGCTCTCCACCCATCCATTCCCCCATCTCTTTACCTGCCCAAAACCCATCCATTCTCCCATCATTCCCTCTCTTCACCCATCCATCCATCCATTCACCAACCCTCCTATCCATCATTCCATTCATCCATCCACCCACCCATTCATGTCTCTATCCATCCATCCATCCATCCATCCACCCAAAACCCATCCATCGTTGTATTCATTTATCATTACAGTAATTCATTATTACTTCAATCCACCAATTCATCCATCTCTATCTCTCCATCCATCCATCCATCCACCCAAAACCCTTCTATCTCTCCATCCATCCACCCATCAATTTATCCACGCACTCATCCATCCATCTATCCATTTCTTCACCCATCTATCCGTCCATATCTCTATCCATCTACCTATTTATCCATCCATGCAATCATCCATCTCTCTGTCTTGCCATCCATCATTCATTAACCCAAAACCCATCTATCCACCCACCCATTCATCCATCTCTATCCTTACATCCCTCCTTCTCTCCCCACCCATCAATCCATCCATCCACCCGTCTATCCATCCACCCATCATTCCATCTGTCCACCTACCCATCCATCATTCCATCCATCCACTTATCCATCTCTATCTTTCATCCATCCACCCAAAACCCATCTGTCCACCCATCCATTCATCCCTCCATCACTTGTTCTCCACCCATCAATTCCTCCATCCTTTCGTCTCTTCACCCATCCATCCCTCCATCCATTCACCAACCCTCCCATCCATCATTTCATTCATCCATCCACCCATTCATGTCTATCCATCCATCCATCCACCCAAGACCCATCCATCATTGCATCCATCCATTACACTCATTGCAATCATCATTACTTTCAACCACCCGTTCATCCATCTCTATATCTCCATCCATCCATCCATCCACCCAAAACCCACCCATCCCACAATCCATTCATTATTCCATCCATCCACCCATTCATCCATCTCTATCTCTCAATCCATCCACCCAAAACCCATCTACCCATGTATCTAACTGTCCGTCCATCGATCTATTTGTCTATCTGTCCATCTATCTGTCCGTCTATCTATCAGTCTATCAATCCATCCGTCCATTCATCCATCCATCAGCCATCTTTTTCTTTCTTTTTTATCTATTTATCCATCTATCTATCTATCTATCTGTCCATCCATCGTTCCCTCAGTCTGTCCGTCCGTCTGTCTGTTACTCCAGATTTAAGTGTCATGTTCCTCCCTGTTGTTGTATGTGTATGTAATCATATACTGGTGTTTTTTCTCATCTCTGTTTCTTTATTAGTCATCAGATAAAATATCATCAGTGAATCATTTTCATCCTTCGTTATTCTAAAAAAGTTGCTTTATCCTGCGTGTGTTTTGTGTGTTTTGTGTTCAGGGGAGCGCGGCTGTACCTTCTGCGGAGGTTTGGGTCACAGGATCACAGATTGTCCCAAACTGGAGGCCATGCAGACCAAACAGGTCACCAACATCGGCCGCAAAGACTACCTGGCCAACAGCTCCATGGACTTCTGATGCCGGGGGCTTTTATTCTGTACACACATGTATTATTCTGCTGGAAACTGTACATTACTGTTGATCTTCTGTGAATCTGTCTATCAGTGTTTTACTCAGTCTAAAATAAAAGAGAAGCTGCATTACACTGAGAAGATGATGTCAGTAATGGTTACTGTTATATGAATGACGTTTTCAGCGCGTTTGCAGTTATGAATTGCATAAATTAAATGTCTGTCTGTCTGTTTATCATTTTATTATTCTATCTGTCTATTTGTCTATCTGTCTGTCTGTCCGTCTGTCTATCCGTCTGTGTCTGTCTTTCTATCTGTCTGTATCTGTCTGTCTGTCTGTCTGTCTGTCTGTCTGTCTGTCTGTCTGTCTGTCTGTCTGTCGTTCTATCTATCTGTCTATCTATCTGTCTGTCTGTCTGTCGTTCTATCTATCTATCTATCTATCTGTCTGTCTGTCTGTCTGTCTGTCTGTCGTTCTATCTATCTGTCTATCTATCTGTCTGTCTGTCTGTCTGTCTATCTATCTGTCTGTCTGTCTGTCTGTCTGTCTATCTATCTATCTATCTATCTGTCTGTCTGTCTGTCTGTCGTTCTATCTATCTGTCTGTCTGTCGTTCTATCTATCTATCTGTCTGTCTGTCTGTCGTTCTATCCGTCTGTCTGTCTGTCTGTCGTTCTATCTATCTATCTGTCTGTCTGTCGTTCTGTCTGTCTGTCTGTCTGTCTGTCGTTCTATCTATCTATCTATCTATCTATCTATCTATCTATCTATCTATCTATCTGTCTGTCTGTCTGTCTGTCTGTCTGTCGTTCTATCTATCTATCTATCTGTCTGTCTGTCTGTCTGTCTGTCGATCTATCTATCTATCTATCTCTCTATCTGTCTGTCTGTCTGTCGATCTATCTATCTGTCTGTCTGTCTGTCTGTCTGTCTGTCGTTCTATCTATCTATCTATCTATCTATCTATCTATCTATCTATCTATCTATCTATCTATCTATCTATCTGTCTCTGTCTGTCTGTCGTTCTATCTATCTATCTATCTATCTATCTATCTATCTATCTATCTATCTATCTATCTATCTGTCTGTCTGTCTGTCTGTCTGTCTGTCTGTCTGTCTGTCGTTCTATCTATCTATCTATCTATCTATCTATCTGTCTGTCTATCTATCTGTCTGTCTGTCTGTCTGTCGTTCTATCTATCTATCTATCTATCTATCTATCTATCTATCTATCTATCTATCTATCTATCTATCTATCTATCTGTCTATCTGTCTCTGTCTGTCTGTCGTTCTATCTATCTATCTATCTATCTATCTATCTATCTATCTATCTATCTATCTATCTATCTATCTATCTATCTATCTATCTATCTATCTATCTATCTATCTATCTATCTATCTATCTATCTATCTATCTATCTATCTATCTATCTATCTAACTGTCTGTTTGTCCATCCATCCATCCATCTATCCATCTATCCATCTATCCTTCTATCTATCTATCTATCTATCTATCTATCTATCTATCTATCTATCTATCTGTCTGTCTGTCTGTCTGTCTGTCTGTCTGTCTGTCGTTCTATCCGTCTGTCTGTCTGTCGTTCTATCTATCTGTCTGTCTGTCTGTCGTTCTATCTATCTGTCTGTCTGTCTGTCTGTCTGTCTGTCTGCCTGTCTGTCGTTCTATCTATCTATCTATCTATCTATCTATCTATCTATCTATCTGTCTATCTGTCTCTGTCTGTCTGTCGTTCTATCTATCTATCTATCTATCTAACTGTCTGTTTGTCCATCCATCCATCCATCTATCTATCTATCCATCCATTCGTCTATCTGTCCGTCTGTCTGTCTGTCGTTCTCTCTATCTGTCGATAGCTCTATTAATCCATCCAATAAAAGCCGGTTGTATTCCACGGTGAAACATGTCCTTCAGTTAATATTTTCTATATGTTGTGATTAATTTTGAGTGTGTTTGCAGGGCAGAATTGCATTATGGGATGTTGATCTGTGCTCTGTCCTCTTCTGATGGTGAAAATTTCAACTCTACAGTTTACAATTCAACTATATTTATCTGTCAGTGTCAGTACATCAGTCTTGAGGATATCTATAGTCTGAGGGCTCCAAAACGATGAGAGAATTTACATTCAGAAGATATAAACATCCAAAGTTTGCAGTTTTTTTTTTTTCAAAGTCACATAATGCAATTGAAAATCATTAATAACAATAACTGTAATTTTACCAATATTCTTGACAGTGTAGGACCGTTAGCAGATGCTTTAATCAGTCATTAGTTAATTTGCTGTACACCCAGTGTAAATAATTAAATGATCATCCTCTTACTCTCCTTCTGTTTAATAAAACTAATAACTCATCTTTTTTTCAGACAGTATCTGTGCCTGCATCTCGTCTCAGCGTCCTGTTTATGACCAAGCGTGGCTGATTAACCTGTTTCTCTGCGAACAATGTGACGTTTTCAGAGCACGAAGGAAGCCAGTGGTGACCATTTTAGCCGCTGGTTTCCCCACCCTGACGGAAACTCTTGCTTCATATCAAAATAATCTTCTTTATCATGTAGTGTCAGTGTGTCTAACAGTGAGTACAGGAGCTGCAGCACTATGGATGTGATCTCGAAAGAGGGCCCGCTGTTCCTGCAGGGCGTCAAGTTTGGGAAGGTGAGCTGATTCACTGAAATGCATTTGTTTACGCTTATTTACATTCATTTTCATGTTTTGTGCGAGCGATATGGCTTTAAGTGTAGTACTGTTTGTTTAGTTTTTTGTTACTAAACAAATACAGTTATAACCAGACGTTTTCATACACTCTAAACAAAGGAGCATAACCATTGTTAAATAAATGTCTGCTGGTAAATCAGACTAAACGTTTACTATTTCAGGTCCGTTAGGATTACCTAAATGATTTGTTAAATGCCAAAATAATGAGAGAATTTTTTTAGAGAATTTGTTATTAATTTCTAGACAGACATACACACATATCCTTGGTATTTTTAGCTTTGCTTTTAGACTGTAAATGTTTCGGGTCTCCTTCCACAATAGTTTGCAGGAGTTTTGGCCCATTCCTACTGACAGAATTGCTGTAACTGAGTCAGGTTTGTAGGTTTTCTTGCTCGCACAAGCTTTTTCTAAATTGTTTCCCAGTGATGGGTTGCAGCTGGAAGGGCATCCTATGCGTAAAACATATTCTGGATAAGTTGGTGGTTCATTCCACTGTGGCGACCCCTGATTAATAAAGGGACTAAGCTGAAAATAAAATGAATGAATGAATGATAAATTATTTGCTTTCTTGTAGATAGTAAAATGGCTAAGTGTAGTACTACATTTATTTATTTATTTATTTATTTATTTATTTTTTGTTACTATATAAGTGTATATTAAATAACATTATTATAAATTATTATGATTTTTATTTTTTAATATAAGACAGAAGGGTTTTTTTTTAAGTGTAATACTATTTAGTTTTTATATTTTATGCTTCATTACTATATTGTACAAGATAGAAGTAATATGGATTTAAGTGTAGTACTATTTATTATTTTTGTTACTTTTATTAAAATTATATTCATAATGTTCTATTTATTATAATAACTATTATGTTATATATTTGTATAACTGTTATGGCTTTAGGTGTAATACTATTTAGGTTTTATTTTACACTTTTTTTTTTGTTTACTTTTATACAATATAGAAGTATTAAGTGTAATATTGTTTATTATTATTATGTATTACTTTAGTTACTGTACAACAGAGATCACCAAACTTGTTCCTGGAGGTCCGGTGTCCTATATATATACACACACACACACACACACACACACACACACACACATACAGTTGAAGTCAGAATTATTAGCCCCCCTGTTTCTCCAGAAGAACAAATATTATCAGACATACAGTGAACATTTCCTGAATCTGTTAAGTATCATTTGGGAAATATTTAAAAAAGCAAACAATTTCAAAGTGGAGCTAATAATTCTGATATATATATATATATATATATACAGTTGAAGTCAGAATTATTCGCCCCCTTCAAATTTTGTTCTTCTTTTTTTTAATATTTCCCAAATGATGTTTAACAGAGCAAGGAAATGTTCACAGTATGTCTGATAATATTTTGTCTTCTGAAAAAAGTCTTATTTGTTTTATTTTGGCTAGAATAAAAGCGGTTTTTAATTTTTTATGTACCATTTTAGGGACAAAATCATTAGCCTCTTTAAGCTATATTTTTTCTCGATAGTCTACAAAACAAACCATCGTTATACAATAACTTGCCTAATTACCCTAACCTGCCTCGTTACCCTAATTACCCTAGTGAAGCCTTTAAATGTCACTTTAAGCTGTATAGAAGTGTCTTGAAGAATATCTAGTCTAATATTATTTACAGTCATCATGACAAAAAGAAAATAAATCAGTTATTAGAAATGAGTTATTAAAATTATTATGCTTAGAAATGTGTTGAAAAAACAAAACAAAAAAATATATATATATACAAAATAGAAGTGTATGACTTTAGAATTAATAATGAAGTGTGATATTTAATTTAAAAAAATGATTTAAGTGTTTTATATTATATTGTATAATTATAAATTATTAGATTTTAATTTTTAATACAAGTTAAAAGCAGTTACAAAGTGTAGTACAATTTATATTTTATATTACATTATAAAAAGAAAAAAATTGTTTCAATATATTCAATAAAAGATATAAAAAAATGTAATTCAATATATTTTGGACATAATTCAATGTAACATGTAAGACATTATTAGTAAAGATATACAGAATTATTTGTAGAGTGTATGAACATGAATGGCAGCTGCTGTTTTGATCCAGTAGCCGCAAAACTACACAATGTACGTTGAGTTTGCATCAGTATTATGATACATGGGGGAAACCAGAGATTTACCTACCTAGTAAAACTAAAACGTATAGTAGTATTGGGTACTTTTTACTTAGGTCAGGGGTGTCCAAACTTTTTGGGCCGAGGGCCAGATGCAAAAAAACAAACGTTGTCGCGGGCCAAATTTTACATACATCACACAGACATGCATATATATATATATATATATACAGTTGAAGTCAGAATTGTTAGCCCCCCCTAAATTATTAGCCCCCGTTTATTTTTTCCCCAATTTCTGTTTAACGGAGAGAAGATTTTTTTTCCACACATTTCTAAACATATTAGTATTAGTAACTCATTTCTAATAACTGATTTATTTTATCTTTGCCATGATGACTGTAAATAATATTTGACTGGATATTTTTAAGACACTTCTATTCAGCTTAAAGTTACATTTAAAGGCTTAACTAGGTTAAGCAAGTTAACTTGTTAAGGTAATTAGGCAAGTTATTTTATAACAATGGTTTGTTCTGAAGACTTAAGGGGCTAATAATTTTGACCTTAAAATGGTTCATAAAAAAAATTTAAACCGCTTTTTATTCTAGCCAAAATAAAACAAAATTCTTTTTCCAAAAGAAAAAATATTATCAGACATACTGTAAAAATGTCCTTGCTCTGTTAAACATCATTTGGGAAATATTTAAAAAAGAAGAAATAAATCAAAGAGGGGCTAATAATTCAGACTTCAACTGTGTGTAGATAGATAGATAGATAGATAGATAGATAGATAGATAGATAGATAGATAGATAGATAGATAGATAGATAGATAGATAGATAGATAGATAGATAGATAGATAGATAGATAGATAGATAGATAGATAGGCAGACAGACAGACAAGCAGACAGACAGGCAGACAGATAGATAGATCATAACAAGAACTGCTGCTTAATTGAATGCATGTAATAGCGACACCCGGTGGTTATTTATTGAATTACGTTCATTTTTGTATAGCGGGCCAGATTCTATTGATATTTATAAAAAGTCTCGCGGGCCGCCAAAAAACTGATTGTGGGCCGCAGATGGCCCGCGGCCCGTAGTTTGGACATGCCTGACTTAGGTACATTTTAGAGGTCGAACTGTTACTTTTACTTGAGTGCAAAAGTGTAGTCAGTACTTTAACTTTTACCAGAGGGGTTTTAAACATGAGTATCTGTACTTCTGCTTGAGTACAGCAGTGGTTCTCAAAGTGGGGGTCGGGACCCCCCAAGGGGTCGCGGGGCAATGAAGGGGGGTCGCCTGGTGATTTCCAAAAATCTATTTATTTTTATTAAACCATAAGAATTAACATATTTTATCCATAACTATACTGAAAATAAAAATAGTCGTTTATAGTTACTATATACTATATAGTTACTATAGTAGCTTATAGTTACTAGTTCTATTGGATTGCGACCCCTGGGGTAATTACATTATATTAAAGGCAGCAATAGCGTCAGATGCATTTTGATTTTATAACATCAGGTTATACTTTCTGGCACATTTAAAGCACTGACACCAATTTAATTGTTGTGTCTGCGTCATTGCATGCAAGGTTTCTGTATTTATAGCCACCTCAGAGGATATTGGGGGTCGCGAGTCACTGGCATTGTTATTTTGGGGGTCGCGGGCTGAAAAGTTTGGGAACCCCTGGAGTACAGCATGTGTGTACTTCTGTCATCTCTGCTCATATTCCTGTTGCATCATCTCTTATATTGCAAGTCATATCTCTCCGGCCCCTCATTTGGGATCTTTTTCATGAACTGACCCCCATGACAAACTAATTGAATATCCCCGACCTAAACAAACAAACAGACAAAAACATCTTATGTGTATACTTTTTAACTATAAAAGTTAATCTTGCACAAGCTATGCGAGTTTTTGAGGCTTAAAATTGTCATTATTTATTATTATTGAAAGAAAATGGCTGATTGTTTGTCTAGGTAAGCCTCTTATTTCTGATCTGGCTTAATTTACAGTATTTGAAACTTTAGTCTACCATACGGCAAAACAAATTCTGCAGGTTTCCCCCTAAAACCTGCATTTATTTTCATCTGGAGACAGAAATGAGCGTCTTGTTGGAGTAAATGATGAGGAAATGTTCAATCCGGAAGTGAATGAATGCTTTAATGGAGTTGGGAAGAGAGACTCAGCAGAGGCAGGATCAGATCTGCTCCTCTGAGACGGCATCATCCAGCCGCCGGGGCAGGACTTGTGAAATGATTCTTGGTTTTATCTCCTATAAATGATTCATCAGCGTTTATCTCCAGCATGAGGATGCTGACACCTCGGGTGGGGAAACAGATGCTTTTCTCTTCTCTATGAATAATGTACAGCCGAGCGTTTCTGACCACCCATAATTCCTCAGGCTCACTGTAAATTATTCAAAGTGATGCTTTCAAGGAGAGCTATTATGCACGTTTTTACAAGATGTGAAATGCGTCTGTGCTGTCTCCAGAGTGTGATATGACACAGATCATGCTCTCCAGCTCTCTGAAACTGACCCTGTCAGGCTTTGATCCTAACTGTGGTGTCTTGGTGACTGTCGCTTTAAATGCAAATGAGATTGTGCTCTTTTCAGAAGAGGGCGGAGCTACAAATGCATATGCATCAGCATAGTGACAGATGTATAACAGCAGTGTGAGTGTGTGTTGTCAGTGCTGGTCATGTGTGCTTCAGTGTGAGTGTTCATGCTAAAACTCCACATCTATAATCCTCTTAGTCTATGCTGACGTCATCTTCAGCAGCTCAAACACTCTAATGGCTAATGGACAGACGGCTGCTTCTCACTCAGGGCTGCTATAGAGATAGACACTAGTGGCTTTCCCCCTTTGATGACACATACAAAGGCAGAATGTCAATCAAAGTGTTTCCTTAATCAAGTCTGATTACAACAGACACAATTAATAAGAGGCTGGCAATATTCACGCAATATCACTGTGTTTAAACCGCTTATAAAAATGAGTTTTGCATACTAGATGCCCTTTAAAATGAAACCAAGCATTGAAGATTAGCATTCATTTACGTTGAGCATGTCATTTTCATAACGCGGGTCTTAAAACGCATTAATAAATCAATAAAGAAGTGTAAGGCCCTTTAAAAAGTATTGAAAAGCTTATATGCTATTTTGCAAGGTATGCGATTTTGATTCTGCAATGTTTAGTTGTATGCTAAAGTTTGCCTGAATTTAATCTGCTCATACCAAGATGCCGTTTAACGGGTCAGGAAACCCCCCTCCTTCAGTTCAAGTCTACCTCAGAATTAAAATAATGCTTTGTGATGGGTGTGGAGCGCTGCGGGCAGAGGGGGGAGTGGGCGTGGCCAGCAGAGCAGGGGGGAAAGAGGGGAGGGAACAACTCAGCACACACAATGAGAGACAAACCGTGAGGAGACGCATGATTTTATAGTTTACAAAGTTAAAATGCAAAGAAATGAAGAGTAAATTAATGTCCTGCTGCATTTATTATTCATTATATCATACACACATAACCACAAGTAGTTCTATCATTATAAAGATGATCGTGTTTATATAAACACTATAAATGAGGACTTCTCCTCTCCTAAATCCCCATGTCTGAGTGAAGACACAGTGGACTGCAGTGCAGCCGGTCTCTTGCTCTGTCCATTCCAACCATTAGAACTGTCGGTAATCTGGAGGATGTTAAAAATAGGTGAACACATTTTTAACATGTAGTCATTTATCAGACGCTTTTATCCAAAGCGACTTACAAATGAGGACAAGGACGCAATTTACACAACTATAAGAGCAACAATGAATGAGTGCTGTAGGCGAGTTTCAGGTGTGTGAAGTGTAAAAAGCAAAACATTAGTAATTTTCTTTTCTTTTTTTTCTGTAGTACAGTTAGCAGTAGAACCAGAGAGGCAATTGCAGATTAGGAAGGAAAGTGGAGACTAAATATTTGAGTTTTTAGTGGTTTCTTGAAGACAGCGAGTGACTCTGCTGTTCTGATGCAGTTAGGGAGTTCATTCCACCAACTGGGCAGATTGAGCGTGAGCGTTCGCGAAAGTGATTTCTTCCCTCTTTGGGATGGAACCACGAGGCGACGTTCATTCACAGAACGCAAGTTTCTGGAGGGCGCATACATCTGCAGAAGTGAGAGCAGATAAGAAGGAGCAAAGCCAGAAGTCACTTTGTAGGCAAACATCAGAGCTTTGAATTTGATGCGAGCAGCAACTGGCAGCCAGTGCAAACGGATGAGCAGCGGAGTGACATGTGCTCTTTTAGCTTCATTAAAGACCACTCGTGCTGCTGCGTTCTGAAGCAGCTGAAGAGGTTTGATAGAATTAGCTGGAAGCCCGGCTAGTAGAGAGTTGCAATAGTCCAGTCTGGAGAGAACAAGAGCTTGAACAAGGAGTTGAGCTGCATGTTCAGATAAGAAGGGTCGGATCTTTCTGATGTTATAGAGTGCAAATCTGCACGATCGAGCAGTTCTAGAAATGTGGTCAGAGAAGTTTAGTTGGTCATCAATCGTTACTCCAAGGCTTTTCACCATTTTGGATGCAGTAATGGTTGCCCCGTCCATCTGGATTGAAAAGTTGTGATGTAGAGTCGAGTTGGCAGAAACTACAAGCATTTCCGTTTTTGCGAGGTTCAGCTGAAGATGATGATCTTTCATCCAGTGTGAAATGTCCAACAGGCAGGCTGAGATGCGAGCTGGAACCGAGGGATCATCAGGGTGAAAAGAGAGGTATAGCTGGGTATCATCAGCATAGCAGTGGTAGGAGAATCCATGTCTCTGGATGACTGGTCCTAGAGATGTTGTGTAGATGGAGAAGAGAAGTGGCCCAAGAACAGAGACCTGTGGTACCCCAGTGTTTAGATGCTGTAGGTTGGACACCTCTCCCCTCCAAGACACCCTGAATGACCTGTTAGTGAGGTAAGATCTGAACCACTGAATAGATAGACTCAATAGACTCAAGCATAGATAGCAGGATCTGGTGGTTTACAATGACAAAAGCAGCTGACAAAATGCTGATTCTGATAATCAGCACATAGTTAATAGGACCCACTTTATATTAAGTGGCCTTAACTAATATGTACTTACACAGGAATTAATAGTTTGTTGCAATGTACTTATTGTGTAAATACATGTATTTACTGTGTACTTATGCTTGATTAAATACCAGTATGTAATTACATCTTAAACTTTTGTAATAATATTTGTAAATACAGTGTTGACCATCCCTTTCACCTTAACCCACCCTTAAACCTACCCACACCACCAAACCTGTTCATAACCCAACCTCTATCCCAACTCACCAAAGCACCACAAGTGTTCTCAAATACATTATAAACACAGTAAGTACATTGTATTTATTTTTAAAGGAAGTACATGGTAGTTAAGGACACTTAATATAAAGTGGGACCAGTTAATATACCCGGTTAAAATGTTATTGGTTGAAGACTAATGTGCCGATGAGATCCTTAAATGTATGGAAAGAGTCTTAAAAGGGTCTTAAAGACACACAAACCAGAAGCTGCAACCATTTTTTTTTGCCATATTGTGATGAATTCCTTAACGATAATTATTTAATGATATTAAATGAGAAAGCAGTGGGTGTGGCTTTTTGTTTTTCTACTGCGAGCTGATTGGATGTAGTAAAGTGGGCGTTTCATTATGAAAGATGGGGGAAAGGGTTTGGGAGAGTATTTACAGTCTAACATGCTCCTCTTGCTCACCATCACTGTTTGTTGTCAAAACTGACAGCTGAAGGGCGTGGCTAAGTATGTTAACCACGCCCACTTTCTAAAACAGACCTAATTTGTGAATTTAGTTGGAAACAAACAGGAAGTGCATTTTCAGATTTGAATTATAGAGAACAACAGTAAACTGTTGTTTGTTTCTTCATGGCATTGCTGAATTGTTCACCGCAGAACTGCCAATGTGAGATAACAAAATCAGTATGTTTAGTTTTGATGCCATGTGGACTTTAAAAGGTCTTTGACTCTCTGATTCCTGTATATACCCCGTGTGAATGGTTTTAATATCTACGATTGCTCCTGCAGAAGATCTGGCGTAAGTCATGGCTGGTCCTCCTGGAGGCGGGTCCTGCAGGCGTGAGCCGTCTGGAGCTGTGGGACCTGCGGGACGGAGGAGGCCGGATGGGCTTCGGGATTAGCAGACCGGCAGGGTTTAAGAGGACGGATAAGCGAGTGATTCGGCTGTCGGACTGTCTGAGCATCACCCCGGCTCCAGCAGAGAGCTGTCCCACAGACTGCTCCGCTTTCTTCCTCAACACCACCTCCTGCACCTTCACCATCGCTGCACCCCAACGGGACGACTGGCTGACAGTGCTCTGCCGGCTGGCCTTTCAGGTAAACAGACTTTAAACATAAATAAACATAAAGTTTCTTTTGAGCATTTTTTTTGAAGGGGACACAAATAATACAGCCGAGGTGTGCTATTAAAGATATATCCCTGCAGTTAAAAATAGTTTCATCATCATTATTATTATTATAGCATGGACACTACGTCATTATGATTATTCTCAAAGTTTTTATCGGGTTCAATGACAATTTTTTTTTCAAGACTATTTATTGCATTGTTTGTTGTGTTGTTTACAGTCAGCTGACTGACTCCTGACGCAGAATAAATGCAGGAAAAGGCGTTTTACATACCAAATAACTAACTGGTTTACATTACACTTGTTAAATTGACAGATCATATTGTAAATCTGTGAGCCTGTGAAGTTAATCTGCTAAACAGCCACAACTCCGAAACATTTGAAAAATTGTTCACCCCCCAAAAGAATGGTCATTATCCCTTCAATAAAGCACAACACCCTTACCTGACACTGCACATCTGACTGACCCTGCTCTGCCTGTTCCTCAATCAGTTCTTTCTCCTTTGCCTGTGATTGATATTGCATCATTATTATTTAAGCACTCGTTCTTAAAGCCAAATTGCTTGATATGTGAACTTTTTGTACTTGGTGTTTAGCTGCACTGAAAAAGGATCTTATGTCCATTTTCTCTGTCATTTTATCCAATGCATGACACTGCCAGGCAAGTTTATTTATACTGTAGCGCATTTTATACACAATGCTAATTTAAAGTGCTTTACATAATGTATGCAAAACTATCATAAAAATAATCATAACAATACAAACAACGAATTAAAAAAGGTCAACATTTTAATTTCAAATGAATTGAGTCACTTAAGAACAGAATAGAAACTGATTATACAAAAAATACAGTGGGTTTAGTTTGGACGTGGCACAGTGCTCATTTAGCAAACACACAGCTAAACAATATGCTAATTGTGGTCGTTTATGTTAAGTTAACACTATGGCAAGTTGTCACAAGTAATGTATGTCAGACTTTTATTTTGAAAGCGGGAGGCTCAGATTGTTTACTATGTTTCACTGAGCAACGATTGAGATTGCCTAATGCAAGTTTACAGATTATACATTTATTCAGCTCCACTTTTTTATTTCATGTATTAAATTATTAAGTGTATTATTTTTGAACTGTGATCTTCAGTTATTTTTGTTACATTAATTCATCAGTTTTGTCTTTGTTTCAGCATTTTATCTTAGTGCTACTGACTAATCTAATGCCAAACATGCTGAAAAACAATGCTGAAGGCAGATATTCTGCTTTGCGCTACATGCCGGAACATCTGTCTTTGGTTTGGTCCCTTTAACCCGCCCAATGTTCAGGTCCTATTAGTCGTCAACCTGGCAACCTGCGCTGGCATTTGTTTTGATCCAGGAACGCAATACCTAGTTCAACCACTGGGTGTCAAACTTACATACTGCACCTTTCGCAGGAGTTGTTCTCTGTTTGTCTGATCATGTTTTTTCTTCTGCAGAAAGTCTTATTTGTTTTATTTTGGCTAGAATAGAAGCAGTTATTAATTGTTTTAAACCCATTTTAATGTCAATATTATTAGCCCCTTAAGCAATAATAGTTTTGGATTGTCTACAGAACAAATCACTAACCATATACAGTTGAAACCAGAAGTTTACATAGACTAAAAAAAAAGGAGCATAACCATTATTAAATAAATGTCTGATGGTAAATCAGACTACACGTTTACTATTTTAGGTCTGTTAGGATTACCTAAATGATTTAAATTTGCTGAATGCCAGAATAATGAGAGAATTTGTTATTAATTTCTAGACAGTCAAGTTTACACACATTTCCTTGGTATGTTTTAGCTTTGCTTTTAAACTGTTTAACTTTGGTCATATGTTTTGGGTCTCCTTCCACAAGCTTCTCACAATAGTTTGCAGGAATTTTGGCTCATTCCTCCTGACAGAATTGCTGTAACTGAGTCAGATTTGTAGGCTGTCTTGCTCGCACAAGCTTTTTCAACTCCGCCCACACATTCTCTATAGGATTGAGATCAGGGCTTTGTGATGGCCACTCCAAAACATTCACTCTGTTGTTCTTAAAGCACATTTGAACTCATTTGGCAGTATGCTCAGGGTCATGATCTGTTTGACCCATTTGTGGGCAAGTTGTAATGTCCTGGCTGATGTGTTGAGATGTTGCTTCAGTATTTCTCCATAATGTTCTGTCTTCATGATGCCATCTATGCTGTGAAGTGGACCAGTCCCTCCTGCAGCAAAACAGCCCCACAACATGATGCTGCCGCCCCCATACTGCACAGTTGGGATGGTGTTCTAGGCTTGTAAGCTTTCCCCTTTGTCCTCCAAATGTAACACTGCTCATTATGGCCAAACAGTTCAATCTTAGCTCCATCAGAGCACAGCACATGTCTCCAAACATTACTCTTTTCCCAGTGTCATTCAGCTAATGGTAATCTGGCTTTGTTGTTGATTCTGGTTTGTTGATTCTCCATGTTGTCACACAAGGAAGCAGTGTGTTTGAGCTTTTCCTTCAACACTATTCTACAGTTGTGCCTCACATTAACTCAAATGTTGTCAAATAGCCAATCAGAAACTTCCAAAACCTCGTCTAAAATCTTCCAAAACCATCATCTGAGCTTTTCCAGAGGCAGAATAATCTTATTGTGTGTAAACTTGACTTTCAAGAAGAGTTATAACAATTTCTCTAAACACATCTCTCTCATTATTCTGCTGTTACGCACAACAGAAACACAGGTGATCACCCTCACTTACCTGAAAGAAAAGTTTCGTCACATTAACACCTGACTGTATTTTAAATGGTTATGTGCCTTTTAAACAGTGTATGTAAACGTCTGCCTTCAACTGTAAGTCTGCATTTCTAACTGAAATCACCTCTTGTATATTAAACTTCAGCTTTCGGCGCAGAGGAAGTGTTGACAACCACACCTTTGCTTTTATGATTGCTCAAGAACATCCTTAGTCATTTTTCAAAGATCCACATCATAAAAAAAGAGGAATTACTAATGCAGGCTGTGTGTTATCAACCGCCTTGTATGTTTTAGAAGAGCCGGAGCAGCGAAGACAGCAGGAGAGTCCAGAAAGACAAATACCTGCCGCTGGCCGACAACGAGCTGTACTCCACCTGGGGAACAGGTGAGACGTCTGCAGAACACAACACAGCCCCATTCTCACAGCGATAACATCATTATCTGTGGGTGTTTCCAACGGTCTGAGTGTTGAGCAAGAGCTGTGTGTTCATATCTACAACACGTACGGCTCCATTACTCAGGGCTTTACTTCCTTCAGCTCTGTGATCCTTCCTGCAGATAAAAAATTAACTTTACTGAAATTAAATTAAATAAACAACATTTTAGTTTTTGCGCAAGTCACTTTTATAAGCGGTTTAAACACATTGATAGTGTGTGAATATAGCCAGCCTCTTATTAATTGTGTCTGTTATAATCAGACTTGACGCAGAAACACTTTGATTGACATTCTCCCTTTGTACGTGTCATCAAAGGGGGAAAGCCCCGCCCACTAGTGCCCATCTCTCCATCTCATTAGCATAAACAGCAGCCCTGAGTGAGAAGCAGCCGCCTGTCCATTAGCCATTAGAGTGTTTGAGCTGCTGAAGATGACGTCAGCATAGACTAAGAGGATTATAGATGTGGAGTTTTAGATGAACTGCGACAGGAGCGACATAGACTGACAGAAGCATCAACACACACTCACACTGAAGCACACATGACCAGCACTGACAACACACACACACACTGCTGTTTTACATCCGTCTCTATGCTGATGCATATGCATTTGCAGCTCCGCCCTCTTCTGAAAAAGAGCACATTGTCATTTGCATTTAAAGCGACGGTCACCAAAACACCACAGTTAGGATTAAAGCCTGAAATGGTCAGATTCAGAGCATTAGAAAACATTAGTGTGCTGTTTTCAGCTCAAACTGAAACACACACACTCTAGACACAGCACAGACGCATTTACATCTTGAAAAAGAGGCGGAATAGGTCACCTTTAGATACCTGTTCTCACTAATAACTATGGGCCTGCTTATCATTAAAGGGCCATGAAACCCCCTCGTTTCAGCAGGGTGTTTTCACACCTCTACTTTGGAAAAAGTCAGAAAAGTGGGCGTGTCCAGCTCTGTTTAGGGGGGAGTGTCGGAGGAAGAAAAGAGGCTTGGTGTGGGAGTGTCTATTTGGGTGCGCTGACTTTCAGAGTCAAAACACACACCCAACAGGGGAGAAAGGGACTGTTTACATGGACATATGTAGTCGAATTATTTGCCAAATTATTAAATGGTGGACTTTAACTGCAGTTTGGCTCTTTCATTCAGGGAATTCATTCATGTCCCTCGCCACAAACGTGATATTTGATTGGAGGAACTGTTCTAAGCGTGTATTTTTCATGCAATGTTTGATACCGCACGGCGAATGAGAGAAGAAAAAAAACTCAGCATTTCCCGAAAACTTAGATGCACACGGCAGGTAGCGTCAGAAAGCCGCGTGTGTTACTCCCGTCCAAAATCCTACACGAGGTTATAGTTTGGTTGTAACTTGTTTACACTTGGTGCAATAGTTTGTTCAATACGAATAAAATACGAACTGAATAAACAAAGAGCACTGGTCGCTCACTTACCAAATCTGTAGAGACAGGACAATCACCAGCAACTAGAGCCGCGTCTTTATGAAGAGGAGACTACAAGTGAATCCGGATCTCAGCGTTTGCAGATGAGAACAGCTCTCAGGTAAACAATAATCCTCCTTAGACACGTAAGTTATTGTTGTCGAGCGTCGCGTACACTGTTAATCCACACGTGACTCCAGCTGAGCTCTCACAGAGAGAAAATGAAAACAAAACTTCACTGCAGCAAACTATAAAAGCAACACTTCACGCTTGTTTTGCCAACACAACGTGGCGTCTCTAAACACTGTGACAGTAATGAATATTAATGAAGTTGCACAATAGAGCGCGCTGATTGGTTTGAACCAAGCCTTACTCATGCATTAATGCAGCACACTGTAAGATGTAATAAGACTCACTCTGGCACAGACGTCCAGTCTGCACGCTGGAATACACGCTATTATGTCATGACCGTGATGCAGCTTCAAAAATTAGTTTCAAACCGGAAGTACGAATTTGCTTGAAATAACGCAAAAACAACCAATTTACACTTTTTAGTGAAATATAGGTGTCCTAATAGTGTTTTTAGCAGTGTGGGACACATATACCACTGTCAACAGCTCAACACATGTGTTTTAGTGTTTCGTGACCCTTTAAAATATTGGCTGTTTATAAAGTATGATCTCTAATCGTACCCGATACCTAAACCCCATTTACTAAGGGGTATGCGAGTTCAAGTTTTGAGCCCCCCCATTCATTAAATCGCACTTATCAAAAAAAAAAAAACAGAGGATCAAACTAAATTCATTTGTTGCTCTTTAGTAAATAACTATAGTAACTGTAATCAATATTTAAATGCAGTGAATAAAAATGTTCTCTTTTGAAGCTGACGGTCCATAAATTTACGACTATCAAAAGCGTTAACCATAAAGTTAACTTTACACCAGCTCATCATGGCTTTTTCGTAAACTATACAGGATGCAAATATGCTATTTTGAACGCAGTTCAGGTGTGGCCGTGCGTCACTGTCCCCCTGCCTGGACAAAACCACCTCGTCTGCATTTATGTTAAGTAAAAGCCCATGCATGCAGAGACTGGGTGGCGATAATCAATAATTAATGATATGGCAGCCCGTCGCTCCCAAATACATTAGAAGTTGGTTAAAAGTGTGGTAATAATAGTGTGGGTTAGCTTACCATTTCATTATTATCCAATTTGTCATGGCAGTTTTCATTTTAAGGCATTGTTTGTTCTCTTTTTGTTTTCTATTTCGCGCTCCACGTCTCTTTACTCTTCTCTCCATTTTGAATATGTGACTGTAACCGAGCAACGGATCAATCAAATGGTCAACGAAGAGGGAGGGGTGGTATTTTTTTTTTTATTCAATAAAATACAATTATATTTTTATATAAAATGCAGGATAAATATTTTTAACCAAAAATATGTATTTATTCTGTTTAATATATATAATAATATGTATAATTTCAAAAATAGTTTTGGCACAATGGCGCCCCCCATTTGTGGCGCCCCTATGCGCCGCATATACTGCATACCCCCTTTTTGCGCCACTGCCTAAACCCAACTACTGCATTAGTAACTATTAATAAGCAGCAAGTTAGAGATTTACTAAAGCAAAAGTCATAGTTAATGATTTGTTCATAGCTAGAATTGTATCTTAAAGGTGCAGTATGTAGGCTTGGCACCTAGTGGATGAACTAAGTATTGACAGTCCATATTCAAACAATTTTTTCCCTGAACACACAAAGGTTGCCAGATTGACAGCACAAACAGGAGCGAGTGTAACCCTGCTGGTCCTACACCACCCAACCCACTCCGAGCTGGGATCGAACCGGCAACCTTCCGCATGGGTTGCTCTAACAAGGAGGCTAAAGTCCATGACCTCTAGCTTCTATCGCTAGAGCACCTTTAGAGGTCAGAGGAGTGAGGCTTACCTGCACAGCACTTGCTAGCTGGCCTCCGTTACACTCAACCCCCTGATCCTTACTCCCATCCGGGTCACGGCACCAATGTTACCCCACCGGCCCTACACCACCCAGTCCGCTCCAAGCGGGGATTGAACCGGCGACTTTCTGCATGGGAGTCTATTGCTCTAACAAGGAGGCTAAAAACCATGGCCTCTAGCGTCTGTCACTGCAATGTTATGTCTATGTCTGATTGTTTATGTACTTGACTGCTGGGGCTTTTTCCTCCCTGATCTCACACTGGCCTAACTCAAGGGCTTTGTTAGAGGAAGTTACTTGCTTTTTCTAAATGCTTCCTACCGTTGACCTGTCTTCCCCTGAAATGTGATGTTTGTATGGTCGGAAGGGGTCCGATTTCACTACATGACAGTGTATTTGACTTCATGGAAGTGTATGTGACACATAAAGGCCTTTGATTGATAGGGTGCATTTTCACAACATATGCTCATTCTGAAAACGTAGCCCTATATACATTTCTGTAGATTGCAAAATATGTAGCCAGAAGTACGTATGGCTGCATCACGTCTTTAAAACGAACGCTACGGGCCGGTATGACAGAGTTTCGTTTAATGCTTACTGGCTGACTGATTACCTCCGTGTGGACAGCTTTTCCGCTGTTACCAGTTTGCCCAGTAGCTCAACACGTACACCGATGGACTTAAGATGCAGATCCCGATGATGGGGTTCGAGTCCAGTGAAGAACGGTTCCAGAAAGAAGGTAAGACAAAAACAGAAGCCAAAAACTAAATAAATAAGTAAATGACAGGGTGAGAATGTGGTAAAATCTGAAAACATGATAAAAATCAGGCGAGAGCTTTTCATTTTCTGGATTGCTTTTGAAAACACTGTCGGTTGGGTTTAGGGAAGTGGGTGGGAGGATCAGTCGCTCGGTCAGTCAGTCAGTCTCTGGTAAATTTACAAGAGAACAGCAGGCATGAATGGCACTCGCAAGAGAAATTTAAGATCTGACAAAGCGTACACAGCGGCCTCTGATGCATTCGTGAAAACAAAACTCGCAAAAGAACGTAGCTCCTGGCACGTATTTGACGCTCTCCAGAAATGTATATAGGGGTACGTATTCAGAATGAGCCTTGGTTGGATATCTTTTACAGTGTAGACCAAACCTTCACCTCCACAGCTTCATACTTGCTGGCAGAACAAATCTTTCTTAGGTGTGTGTTGAATAGATGTGCCCTCAGACTGAGTGTGGGTTTCTGTGTTGTGCTGTTCTCAGGTCAGTTCCAGGTGTGTGTTCAGAGCACAGAATCGTCTCAGAGACTCAGGCTGTCTGGATATTACCTGCTGTCGGCCGATAAAGAGACGGTCAGTCTGCTGGACCTGAGGACTGGAGAGCCCATCCAGCGCTGGCCATACAGACTGCTCAGGAGATTCGGCCCAGTCAAGGTCAATCAGCGGGAAACACACACAAACAACCCAACAACTTAATAACAAGGATATCTGTGCTCATTTCAGCTCATTATTGATGGCCATTTCCCCTCCTCTTTATTCCTCATTCCTTCTCTCGTTCATCTGTTTAACTTTATCATAAATATTACAAATATTATAGATATAAATCCATCCGTCCATCCGTCTATCCATCCACTTTCTATCTATCTATCTATCTATCTATCTATCTATCTATCTATCTATCCATCCATCCATCCATCCATCCATCCATCCATCCATCCATCCATCCATCCATCCATCCATCCATCCATCCATCCATCCATCCTCTTTCTTTCTTTCTTTCTTTCTTTTTCTTTCTTTCTTTCTTTCTTTCTTTCTTTCTTTCTTTCTTTCTTTCTTTCTTTCGGTCCGTCCGTCCGTCCGTCCATCGTTCTATCTATTTCTTTTTCTTTCTTTCTTTCCTTCCATCCATCCATCCATCCATCCATCCATCCATCCATTCTCTTTCTTTCTTTCTTTCTTTCTTTCTTTCTATCTTTCTTTCTTTCTTTTTTTTCTTTTCATCCATCCACTTTCTTTCTTTCTATCTTTCTTTCTTTCTTTCTTTCTTTCTTTCTTTCTTTCGGTCCGTCCGTCCATCGTTCTATCTATTTCTTTTTCTTTCTTTCTTTCCTTCCATCCATCCATCCATCCATCCTCTTTCTTTCTTTCTTTCTTTCTTTCTTTCTTTCTTTCTTTCTTTTTTTTTTTTTTCTTTTCATCCATCCACTTTCTTTATTTCTTTCTTTCTTTCTTTCTTTCTTTCTTTCTTTCTTTCTATCTTTCTTTCTTTCCATCCATTCTTTCTATCTTTCTTTCTTTCCATCCATCCACCTTTCTTTCTTTCTTTCTTTCTTTCTTTCTTTCTTTCTTTCTTTCGGTCCGTCCGTCCATCGTTCTATCTATTTCTTTTTCTTTCTTTCTTTCCTTCCATCCATCCATCCATCCATCTATCCTCTCTTTCTTTCTTTCTTTCTTTCTTTCTTTCTTTCTTTCTTTCTTTCTTTCTTTTTCTTTCTTTCTTTCCATCCATCCACTTTCTTTCTTTCTTTCTTTCTTTCCATCCATCCACTTTCTTTCTTTCTTTCTTTCTTTCTTTCTTTCTTTCTTTCTTTCTTTCTTTCTTTCTTTCTTTCTTTCCATCCATCCACTTTCTTTCTTTCTTTCTTTCTTTCTTTCTTTTCTATCCATCCATTTTCTTTCTTTCTTTCTTTCTTTCTTTCTTTCTTTCTTTCTTTCTTTCTTATCTATCTGTCCGTCTATCTATCTATCTATCTATCTATCTATCTATCTATCTATCTATCTATCTATCTATCTATCTATCTATCTATCTATCTATCCATCCATCCATCCATCCATCCATCCATCCATCCATCCATCCATCCATCCATCCATCCATCCATCCATCCATCCATCCATCCATCCATCCATCCATCCATCCATCCATCCATCCATTTATCTATCTATCTATCCATTTTTCTTTCTTTCCATCCATCCACTTTCTTTCTTTCTTTCTTTCTTTCTTTCTTTCTTTTCTATCTGTCTGTCTGTCCGTCCATCCATCCATCCATCTAGTGTCTTTCTTTGTTTCTCTCTGACCTGCTGACCTTCTTTCTTTCTTTCTTTCTTCATATTCCCTCTCTCCTTTCTTCCTTCCCTACAGAAAACTAGTCAACTAGTATAGTCTAGTAGTAGTTAGCCGGTAGTAGTAGTGATGTGCAGGCTGTTCAGTTACATAAATCATCATTGCTGGACTCACATCAGTGCACATTCACAGTTTATTCATCATCTTCCAGGGCGGCATCATGATCGAGGCGGGCCGCCGCTGTCCCAGTGGCGAGGGTCAGTTCATTTTCCAGTCCAAACAGGGATCTCAGATACACCGAGCCATCGAGGACGCAATAATGCACCAGAGCGTCCAGGAGCTCCTGGCACAGGCCTCCGCTATTCCACAAGAGCCCAAAAACAGACCTGAGGTCAGCAAACCTCCTGCTATTCCACAAGAGCCCCAAAACAGACCTGAGATCAGCAAACCTCCTGAGGTCACCGTTAATCCACAGCGTCCAGCAATACACTGCAAGCGCGGACAGCAAATACACAAGGCCATCAAAGAAGCGCTCGCATTGCCATCATACACACCTCAACCACCACCCTCACCAAAACCCAAAGCACAAGTCAAGGAGGTCAAGAGAGAGAAACCGTGTCCACCGGTGCGACCAATAAACAAATATCACAACACCCAAAAACTGACCCCTCCACCACCACCACCGCCACCACCATTACCAAAAAACAGACCGCCAGACTGGACCAATGTGCTGAAAAACACTGATGATCCTCGCAGGAACATCTCTCTTCCTGACCCTCCAGCGTGCATCAGGAGCTCTGTGAGCAGTCCGGATGATGTTTTATATTCTGTGATTTTCCCCCAAGCCAAACCCAGAGAGGTTATCAACCTCCCAGCTCCTCCTGCGATGCAAACATATGAGGAAAAACCATCTGAAGGTTGTTTTACTGAAGAGGAGGAGACTCCATACACTAACCTGAGCTCTGTTGAACGCAGCATTGAGGATCTGTACAGTACAGTCAATTATGCGGCCAAGCGTAAAAACAGGCAGGCTGAAGAAAGCAGTGAGATGCCGGCTGATTTCAAGCAGACCCTGTCTAGTCTTCTGTCTAAAGAGCTGGGGAAGACTCCTCCTGTGTTTCCGGGCAGGTCGTATGGAGGAAGTTGCGATGGGTTGGACAGATTTGATGAACTGATGACTGATTGAAAGTCAGGTCAGAGATGCCATAAATGCAAGTACGCAGAAGTGGGTTATTTTCTCTCACCTTGTGAGACTTCCTCGTAATGGGCTATATGGATGATTAGGGTTTTCAGGCACAGATAAACTTCTGGTCAAAGGTTTATGTGACTATTTTTGAAAGAAACCAGACCCTAAACTTGGTGATTTAATAATACAATGACAATTGACTAGAAGTGTGAAGCCTGAACATTAAACGTCCCTCTGCATATAGCCTGCTATGCATTATTATCAATTTTTTAAAATAATAATTAACTTTACTGAAAGTAAGTAAAGTGTATAACTGTAAATGTTTATGGATGTAAAGATTCACTGAACTCAATTGTATTTAATGTACAGTTCTTGCTACTAACAAATCAGTAATCATGACTTGTTTGCTCAACAGTTATTAAAGAGATATAATTAATCCAAAAATGAACATTTGCTCACTATTTACTCTGTTTATTTAAGTGTTTGCAAACCTTTATTCTGTTAAACACTAAAGAAGATATTTTGAAAAAAAGCTTAAAGCCGGTAACCATTGACTTGTATAATAGGAAAAATAAATACCATGGAAGTCAGTGGTTACACGTTTGCATCTTTCTCCAGTACATATTTAATCATTCGTTCATTCATTCATTCATTTTCTTTTCGACTTAGTCCCTTTATATACAGTTGAAACCAGAAGTTTACATAGACTCTAAAAAAGGAGCATAACCATTATTAAAAAAGTGTCTGATGGTAAATCAGACTAAACGTTTACTATTTTAGGTCTGTTAGGATTACCTAAATGATTTACATTTGCTAAATGCCAGAATAATGAGAGAATTTCTATTAATTTCTTGACAGTCAAAAGTTTACACACATTTCCGTGGTATTTTTTAGCTTTGCTTTTTGGGTCTCCTTCCACAAGCTTCTCACTATAGTTTAGAGGAGTTTTGGCTCATTCCTCCTGACAGAATTGCTGTAACTGAGTCAGATTTGTAGGCTGTCTTGCTCGCACAAGCTTTTTCAACTCTGCCCACACATTCTCTATAGGATTGAGATCAGGGCTTTGTGATGGCCACTCCAAAACATTCACTCTGTTGTCCTTAAAGCACATTTGAATTAGTTTGGCAGTATGCTCAGGGTCATGGTCTGTTCGACCCATTTGTGGGCAGCAAAACAGCCCCACAACATGATGCTGCCACCCCCATACTGCACAGTTGGGATGGTGTTCCTAGGCTTGACCATGTAACACTGCTCATTATGGCCAAACAGTTCAATCGTAGCTCCATCAGAGCACAGGACATGTCTCCACACATCAGTCTTTTCCTAGAGTAATTGAGCTAATGTTAATCTGGCTTTGTTGTTGATTCTGGTTTGTTGATTTTCTCATGTTGTCACACAGGGAAGCAGTGTGTTTGAGCTTTTCCTTCAACACTATTCTACAGTTGTGCCTCACATTAACTCAAATGTTGTCAATTAGCCAATCAGAAACCTCCAAAACCTCGACATCGTCATCTGAGCTTTTCCAGAGTCAGAATAATCTTATTGTGTGTAAACTTGACTTTCAAGAAGAGTTATAACAATTTCTCTAAACATCTCTCTCATTATTCTGCTGTTACGCACAACAGAAACACATGATAATCCTAATTTATCTAAGAGAGAAGTTTAGTTGCATTAACATCTGACATTTTATAAACTGTGCCTTTTATACAGTATATGTAAACTTTTGCTTTCAACTGTATATATATATAATTAGTGCTTAACAAGAAAGAGGCTTGTAAATGTTTGAAACGAGTAAAGGGTGTGTAAAATTGATAACAAAACTTTAATTTTTGAGTGAACCGTCCCTTTAAGGTAGTAGTTGGGTTAAGGTAATGGGTAGGGTTAGGTATGCAGTATAAGATGATACATTATAAGTGCTAATAAAGTACGCTGGGGTTTCATGAACCTTTAAATCCGCCCCTGGTTATCAGTAATTGTAAGCACCATCGCTTTATCTGTTATTAACGTAATTGACAGGTTGTGTTATTTATATTATAGTTTTTTTGTTTGTTTATAAACTTTTTTAGAGCTGTCTGAGCTCCAGAGCGGCTTTAATAAAATGTACATTTCCATAGCTGATGAAAAAAGTAAAATATTTGATTTGTTGTAGTTATTTTATTTAAGTGACCTTACTCAGATTAAATGACTCTTTTGAGCAAATGATTCAGTCTGTTAAAGGGCCATGAAACCCCCCTTGTTTCAGCAGGATGTTTTCACACCTCTAGTTTGGGAAAAAGTCAGGAAAGTGGGCGTGTCTAGCTCTGATTGGGTGGGAGTGTTGGGGGGAGGGAAAATGGGCAGGGTTTGAATAAAAATGGGAGTTGCCATTTGGGTACGCGCTGAGGACAGAGGAAAAACAAACACACACACAGGAAGAAAGACAGTGTGCTTAATGACGGTGAAATGCTTGATACCGCACGTCGTTGAAGAGAAAAAGCCTCTGCATTTCTCTGTAACTCAGATGCACTCAGTAGGTCAGAAAGCCGTGTGTGTGTAGACTATCCTGTCGGCAAAAGTTTGCTTACTGTGTTCACTTGTTTACACTCAGCATTTACAGCGGATCATTCAATATTGTTGTGATATTAACGAACTGTAAACTAAGTAACTTATAAATAATTTTGACTAAGCTCTGTCTGTAAACACTGAAAGAGTACAGCTGACCATACCAACTATAACTTTGCCATCTGAATGAACAAAGAAAGGGTGCTGATCGCACACACTTACCGAATCTGTAGACAGGACAATCAACACATACTGGAGCTGCGTCTTTATTAAGAGGAGACGAGCAGCAAATCCGGATCTCACCATTGATGAGAAATGCTCTTGAGTAAAAATGTTCCAAACAAACGCATTTCTGCCGCGCGTCGCGTACACGGATCCACACGCGAGTGCAGCAGCGCTCTCATGGAGAGAAAATGAAACAAAACTTTCAGATTGTGAAAGCAACACTGGTGACCCGTATCTCCAAATATTCATTCATTCATTCATTTTCTTATCGGCTTAGTCCCTTTATTAATCCGGGGTAGCCACAGCGGAATTATCCAGCAAGTTTTTACGCAGCGGATGCCCTTCCAGCCGCAACCCATCTCTGGGAAACATCCACACGCACATTCACACACACACTCATACACTACGGACAATTTAGCCTACCCAGTTTGCCTGTACCGCATGTCTTTGGACTGTGGGGGAAACCAGAGCACCCGGAGGAAACCCACGCGAAGGCAGGGAGAACATGCAAACTACACAGAAACGCCAACTGAGCCGCGGTTTGAACCATCGACCCAGAGACCTTCTTGCTGTAAGGCGACAGCACTGCCTACTGCGCCATTGCCTCGCCCTATATCCAAAAAACGCTTGTTCTTTTCCCACAACTTTTGGCAATACGACGTGTGTAGTTTCTCTGCCGTCTGAACACTGTTTCAGGTACAGTCTAAGAAAGCTAGCATGCATATTAATTAAGTTGCAGCGCATACATAATGGAGCGCGCTGATTAGTTTGAACCAAGCCTTACTCATGCATTAATGCAGCACACTCAGAGACGTAATACGGGACGCTGTAAGTACAGACGTCCAGTCTGCACGCTGGAATACACGATAAGATGTCATGACCGTGATGCAGCTTCAAAAATTAGTTTCAAACCGGAAGTACGAATTTGCTCGAAATAACGCAAAAACAACCAATTTACACTTTTTAGTGAGATATATGTGTCCTGATAGTGTTTTTAGCAGTGTGGGACACATATACCACTGTCAACAGCTCAACACATGTGTTCTGGTGTTTCATGACCCTTTAAATCATTTAATCGCTCACATGTTTTTCGCCCACTACTGGCACATTTATGTTATTAATGCAAATAAATCTATTTGATCAACTCTAAAAATCTAGCTATATGTGATTTTTTTATTTCCCAAATGATGTTGAACAGATTCAGGAATTGTTCACAGTGTTTCCTCTAATATCTGTTCATCTGGAGAAAGTCTGATTTGTTTTATTTCAGCTAGAGTAAAAGCAGTTCTTAATTGTTTTAAAGTCATGTTAAGCTCAATATTATTCGCCCCTTCAGCAATATTAGTGTTGGATTGTCTCCAGAACAAACCACTGTTATACAATGACTTGCCTAATTACCCTAACTTTACCCTAATTACCCTAGTGAAGCCTTTACATGTCACTTTAACCTGTATACTAGTGTCTTGAAGAATATCTAGTCTAATATTATGTGCTGTCATCATGGCGAAGAGAAAATAAATCAGTTATTAAAACTATCATGTTGAGAAATGTGTTGTAAATATACAGGCTAATAATTCTGACTCAAACTGTATATGAAAACATTTAAATAAATGCACTAAACCACTTTCAGACTAAAATCACTGCATAAATCTGTATAAATATATGAAAAGAACATCTTTATTAAACTCTTGAGGTAATAAAAAAATCACAGAGACACATAAATAACATTTTTGTCATGACTGATGGAGGTTTTTGTACATGTGGAATGGAGAAATCCAAATTCAGGCGATGATCTGTCTTAAAGTGCAACTCCTTTGTCGTGAGAAATAGTCAATCGAGTCTAGAAGAACTAATCGTCATCCATATGGCCTAGCTATTTGGTTCTTTCAGTGTCTACTAAAACACAGACAAATAAATAAAGAGTCTTCAGAGTACCACAGTCTCAATCCCACACATACTATAGTCACTTATAGCAGATACTGTAGTGTTTCTGAACCATACTATAGTGATTATACATTGGTTAATGAATGATCCAGCACTACCATAGTATACTAGATAAACTGTAATAGATACTGTAGCATACTTTAGTGTTTACTACAGTAAACAGTAGTGTATTATTGTAGTATAATATACCATATGGTAGTAGAAGTGGGTCATTTGTTTAAATTACTATAGTTGTTGTGTTTCTATACACTGTATTTAGTAGCTTTACTGTAAATGAAAGTGAGAAAACCCATCGCCTTAAACATGACAAGTCGACTTTACTTAAAAAAGTGGGTAACTTGGTGCGATTAAGTTGACGTAATTTTTATGATTATGCACATAGTTTTAAAGCCATTTATTTACTCACTTAAGTTAACTAATGACTTTAAGAACAAACATTTACTTACTATTTGAAGTAAAGTCGACTTATAACTATGAAAACAAAAAGTTTACTCTCTTTTCGTAATATAAATTCAACTAAACGCTTTTAAATCCAATCGTTTACTCACTTTTTATACTCAACTAATCACTTTTTATTTAAGACAATCAAAAAATATAGGTTGCCTTACAATTTTAAGCTAAATCAAATTAACCTTATGAGTCAATTGAACTTACATTATATTAAACTGACCTAAAACAGCTTGCGTAACTTATAAAATTAAGTTGGAACATGATTCATTTAGTTTAATATGTTACATTAATTAATTAAAAATGATCTAAAATTAACAACAAACATGACTTATTGATCACATTTTTTTACAGTGTATAGAATTGCCACATCATAATAACTCAATTAATGTAAACTTACGTCTAAAAGTAATAAACTACAATCTTAAAACTTTCTTAATCTAAAAATCAACTGTTCTAAGTAGTTTACTAGCTTTTTAAAGTGACTTTTAAGTAATTACTTTAAGTAAAATCAAGTAATCACTTTTTTTTTTTTTTACAGTGTAGCAACATTATAAACACCACAATCTTATTAACTCAAGTACCAATGTTGGGTAGAGTTACTTTTAAAAGTAATAAATTACAATCTTAATGCTGTCTTAATGTAAAATATTTTTTTTTTTCTAAAAAAGTAACTAACCAACACATTTAGTTATTTATTTATAATTTTGAATATTAAATATAGTTATTTATTTATTATAACTGACTCAAGATTGTAATATATCACTTTTACAAATATAAATAAACAATAATCGCAATAATTTCCTTACAAGTATTGACGTGTGCTGAGTTTACATGATTGATTATAGGCTATATTAATGCTGCGTAACTATTTTCCCATATCAAGTACTGCCTGATTTAAAAACACTAGAATATGTACTATAAATGACTATAGCATTTAATGTGTGGTAATCAGCGTCCTCCAGTGTGTCCTTCTTCAGTGTCGCTGAAATGTGAAGACTCTCCATCACTCGCGTTGTTCGTGCTGTCGTGTTTTTCCGTAGCGAAGTTACCCGAAGTTGCGTCAATAGCGTACGGGATTGCGGTCCTCTGGCTCCCTGGTGCACCAGACTGCACCACTCCTTCCAGCAGCTCGGAGAGCTCAGTGATGTAAATCTGGGCCATCTGAAGAGTGTCATACTTTGATAGTTTTTTCTCATTCTCCAATGAAGGAATGACGCTTCTCAGCTTGTCAAACGCCCGGTTCAAACCGTGCATTCTCCGCCGTTCACGCGCATTTGCGGCCACGCGCCTGTGTCTCTGAGGGCCACTGACAGATGCTTTACTCCCAGGACGAGCTTTAGATCCTGCATGATGATCTTCAGAGGCAGCTTGAGGGCTAGATATGTACTTTTCCATTGGAGAATCAGCGGCGGTGCGTGCGTAATTCTCCACGGCAGAGGAGTACTCAGGAGCCGCAGAGGTCATCCAGGCCCGCGGGTCACTCCGGGTCAGCCTGGGATGTTCAGAGATGGAAAACTCCTCCCGAAAGTGTCCATCTGTCCAATGCAAAAGCTTCGTTTTTGCAGTCATTGCTTGTGTAGAAATGCATATAAAGAATGCCGTGCTCAGTCAGTCCTGAAGGGCCCTTTACCTTCACGCAGGATCCTGATGTCGGCTCTATATGGGCATCTCCTCCTCCCACGGCCCCTCCCTGCTCACTGCTCTCAGCCAATAGAAAACGCGCCTCAAACTTCCAAAGAATAATAACGAGTTGTTTTTCTTCCTCCCATCAATTGTTCTGGAGTGATGGAAGAGCTTTCCGCAGGATGATCACAGTTTTTTAAATGCTGGGTTGTATTAACAGTTAGGTTGGTAACAAAACTAACTAACACTTTTGTTTGATAAACAATTCACGCCATTTACTACTCGCTAATTACCCGACTTCAAGATATTAACTGTTTTTAGTATTTTATTTTATATTTACATTTTTACTCCTGCTCAATACCTACACCCAACATCAAGCTTAATTATTAATAAGAAGTTAATTGTGCTAAAAGTCTTAGTTAATGGTTTGTTAATAGCCTGGAATCAGCATTAGAATAACGTGGTATCAAATAATTATAACCCAACTGTGTGAATTGTTGCTTAAATTAAAGTGTATTTTTACATATAGACAAAAAGTTTTATTAATTCACACTTTTTTTATCCAACAGTTTGGTTTATTCATATTAGACCCAAGAGTGTTTGAGTGTATTTTAATGAATGTAGATGTGTGTTTTGAAATAGGCTACTGCATCCTCAATGACATATTTAACCCAAAGTTTGGGTTTCTTTATTTTCGACTCAACATTTGGTTATGAAAACCCAGCAATTTTAGAGATCATTTAATTAAATGTAAATCTGCGTTTTTAAATCTGCATCCTGATAATTTAGACAATTTTAAATGACTCTTTATAACCCAATGTTTGAGTTTCTTAGTTTTCAACCCAGCATTCGGCTATGACAGGCCATATAGATAGACAGATAATTTAAATGAATAAAGATCTGCGTCCTAATACAGACACATTTAAATGACATTTTAACCCAACGTTTGGGTTTCTTTATTTTGACCCAACATTCGGTTATGACAACCCAGCCATTTTTAAGATATTTTTAATGACCGTAGATCTGCGTTTTAAATACTACATTTTATAAGATATACAAATTTAAATGACAAATTTTAACCCAAAGTTTGGATTTTTAAATTTTTGACTCAACATTCGGGTATGACAACCCAGCAATTTTAGAGAGAACTATGATGAATGTAGATCTGCGTTTTTTAAACTATCCATCCTAACAGTGTAGACACTATTAAATGACTCCTTTTAACCCAATGCCTGGGTTTCTTAATTTTCGACCCAACATTTGATTATGACAACCCAACATATTTTAGAGGACTTTAATAACCTGCACCAGACCTGCATTTCTAAATAGGCTACTGCATCCTAATGATATAGACAATTTTAATTAACGGCATGGTTATTTTTATTAGTATTTTTAACTTATTAAGATTGCATTTTTAGATTCACTCTAAGAAATGCTGGGTTATTTAAACACAAACTGGGTAAAATATGGAGTCACCCAAACATTAGGTTCAATTTGGACCTATTAATTAAAAAAATCCCAGCAGTTAATTTAGTCCATACACCCAGAATTGAGTTGAAATAACGCAGAATTTAGATTGTTCTATTGTCTTTATAATTTATCATACTTCGATGTTGAATCTTTGTGTTTTATTGCGTGTTTTCTCTCCCCTCTCTCCTGCTCTGTAGTTTTAGAAAAGCGCATAAAACAAAGTGTATTATTATTATTATTATTATTATTAGTATTAGTAGTAGTAGTAGTAGTAGTAGTAGTAGTAGTTGTAGTAGTAATAGTAGTAGTAGTAGTATTAATAGGCTAAAATAAATTAGCCAATGCATGTCATTTTAAAAGTTATAATTAAACAGTCAGACTCAAATCTCGAAACGGACTTGATCTAACATCCTTATCCACTTTATTCAAGATAAGCAACGGAATTGGCATCCAATAAAATCCGGTCAGAATCTCGCATAGCAGCGTCATATTCCTGCTCAAATAAACTGTAAAATCTGCGGTGATAAAGCGAGCAGGTGGAGAGCAGGTCGAGAGGCGCACCTGTCGTCAGAGGAGTCCAGGAAAACTGATAAGTGTCTTCAGTCTGCTCATAAATCATTCAGCGATCAAGCAAAACAATATTTGGACACAGAAACAACACACAAAACGGCCATGCACGCGTTTAAATGAACATGGTTTAATGCAATTATTACAAAAACGCTTTAAAACATTAATATAATATAATATAATATAATATAATATAATATAATATAATTTAATAGAGTTTGCATGTTCTCCCCGTGTTGGCGTGGGTTTCCTCCGGGTGCTCCGGTTTCCCCCACAGTCCAAACACATGCGCTATAGGGGAATTTATCAACTATTTGGCCGAAGTGTATGAGTGTGTGTGTGTGTGTGTGAATGAGTGTGTATAGGTGTTTCCCAGTAATGGGTTGCAACTGGAAGGGCATTCGCTGCGTATACATATGCTGGAATAGTTGGTGGTTTATTCCGCTGTGGTTTAACCTTAAGGAAAATTAATTTATAATATAATATAATATAATATAATATAATATAATATAATATAATATAATATAATATAATATAATATAATATACACTTAAAATTGCCGGGTTGTCGTAACCTAACAATGGGTTATATTTAACAACTTAGTATATTATATTATATTATATTATATTATATTATATATATTTTTATATCATTATATTATATATATTATTATATTATATCATATTATATTATAACACATTATCACTGAATAAAGTGTTGCATGCAGAACTGTTGCAAACAATTTATTTGTGTTGAACTTGAATTAAATGTAATAATGTTCAACTTAATTTGTTTGTTTAAATTCAACACAAATAAATTGTTTACAACCACTTAACGTAAACAAAAATTTGAGTAAATCCAAGGAATCATCTTTTAATCATTTTTTTTCAGTGTATTATATTGCAATTGATTTTAAATATGATCTAATTTTAACAAACTTAAATTTGAAACATTATTTAAATTAAATAAATACAGTATTTTTATTTTAATATATGATTGTGTACAATAAAATTGTGTAATTTGTATTTATTAAAGTATCCTAATTACTTGTTAGTTGAATAGCCATATGCATAATTAATTCAGTGTGCATGTTTGTTTGTTTTTTTACCACCAACTTGCCTTGCAGCATCTAAAATACACACACACACACACACTATCCATCTCTCTCTCTCTCACACACACACACACACACACACACACACACACACACACAAATACTGAGGTCTGAATAGCTCCAGCTCAGTCAGTCAGCTGTTGTCCCCTGGCACCCGTCTCTCAGTGAGGGGCCGCGCGCTCGTCTCCCATATGCTGCGATGCTTCGACTTTCACACTTCTGTTAATCACTGAGCTAAAAAAACAGCATCATTCACAGGGGCCCGCGCTCCTCTCGGGATATTCACACGTTTACTCACAACCCCAAAACAGGAAAAGTTGGGACAGTATGGAAATTGCAAGTATGGACTAAAGAAAAAGGAAAGTAGTGATTTCCAAACTTACATTGACTTGTTTTTGACATTATGAACACACAATATTTCAAGTTTTGTGTGGTCAACTTCATTTAATTTGTAAATTTTCATCCTCTCATGTCATTTAGACCTGCAACACAGTCCAGAAACAATGTGATGTCAACAGGTGATTGTGTTTGTGATTTGGTAAAGCAGCATCCAAGAAAGGTCTAATCCTTTAGGAGCAAAGATGGGTCGAGGATCACCAGTTTGCCGACAAATACATGAGAAAATGATTGAAACGTTTAAACACAGTGTTCCTCAGAGAAATAAAGGAAGACATTTGGATATTTCACCTTTAACAGTGCAGGACATCATTAAAAGATTCAAGGAAGTTTCAGTGCGTAAAGGACAAGAGTGCAAGCTGAACCACTGTGATCTCCGATCCCTCAGGTGGCGCTGCATCAAGACTCCTCATTCATCTATGAGCCAGATCACCACATGAGCTCAGGACTACTGCGGCAACCCTTTTTAAAGTACCACAATATGTAGTTACATCCACAAATGTCAGTGAAAACTGTACTGTGCTGAAAGGAAGCCCTATGTTAACAATGTCCTTAAGTACCGTCAACTTCTTTTGGCTCGGAGGAATCTGGGATGGACCACCACAGTGGAATCATGTACTGTGGTCAAAGGAATCAGACATTTATTTAAAGAAATGGACGTGACGTGATCGGACTCATCCAGACATCCAGCAACAAGTCCAAAAGCCAGGGTCTGTCATGGCATGGGGTTGTGTCAGTGCCCTTGGCAAAGGTAACTTGCGTTTCTGGGATGCTCCGATAATGCTTTAAGGTTTAACAACTTTATTAATCCCCCCAGGGGCAACTTGATTAGGGCAGAAGCCTCATGATATAACACACACATAAAAAGACAAACCACTTACAAACAATATTTAAAAAACAGCCCAGCATATTCATAAATAATAGTACAATAAACACAGCAATAAGGAAAGACTCATATATTAAAAGTTTAAAACTTGCTAAAATGTAAGGTTATAGAGCCTTAATGCCTCAGGAACAAAAGGTGAATTTACAGAGCATCCGGAAAGTATTGATAGTGCTTTACTTGTTCCACATTTGTTTATGTTACAGGCTTATTCCAAAATGAATAAAACTCCTTTATTCCCTCAACATTCTACACACAATCCCCCATAATGACAATGTGAAGAAAGAGTTTTTTAAATTGTTGCAGATTTATGAAAAGTAAAAAAGCTGATAAATCAGATGTGCATCAGTATTCACAGGCTTTGCTCAACACTTTGTTGATGCACCTTTGTCAGTGATTACAGCCTCAAGTCTTGTTGATTATGATGCCACAAGCTCTGCTCACCTGTCTTTGGGAATTTTCACTCATTCCTCTTTGCAGCACCTCTCAAGCTCTATCAGGTTAGATGGGAAGTGACGGTGTGCAGACATTTTCAGATCTCTCCAGAGATGTTCAATAGGATTTAGGTCTGGGCTCTGGCTGGGCCACTCAAGGACATTCACTGAGTTATTGTTGTGCCGCTCCATTGATATGTTGGCGGTGCGCTTTGGGTCATTGTCCTGCTGGAAGATGAACAGTCTGAGGTGGAGAGCACTCTTGTGCAGGTCTTCATTCAGGATGTCTCTGTACATCGCTGCATTCATCTTTCCCTCTATCCTGACTAGTCTTCCAGTTCCTGTTGCTGAAACACATCCCCACAGCATGATGCCAACACCACCATGCTTCACTATAGGGATGCTGTTAGCCTGGTGATGAGCGCCGCCTGCTGTTCTCCAAACGTAACGCCTGGCGTTCACTCCAAACAGTTCAGTTTGAGTCTCATCAGAGCAGAGAGTTTAGTTTCTGATGCTCTGAGAGTCCTTCAGATGCCTTCTGGCAGATTCCAGGCGGCGAGTGTCTTCCGTCTGGCCGCTCTACCATACAGATGCCTGATTGGTGGATTGCTGCACAGATGGTTGTCCTTCTGTAAAGTTCTCCTCTCTCAACAGAAGAACGCTGGAGCTCAGACAGAGTGACCATCAGGTTATTGATCACCTCCCTGACTAAGGCCTGATCACTCAGCTTAGATGGCCGGCCAGCTCTAGGAAGAGTCCTGCTGGTTAAACATCTTCCACTTACGGATGATGGAGGCCGCTGTGCTCACTGGAGCTTTCAGAGCAGCAGAAATGTTTCTGTAAGCTTCCCCAGCCTTGTGCCTCCAGACATTCCTGTCTCAGAGGTCTACAGGCAGTTCATTTGTCTTCATGCTTGGTTTGTGCTTTGACATGCACTGTCAACCCTGGCCCTTTCAGATCCTGTCCAATCAGCTGAATTGAGCACAGGTGAACTCCAATGAAGCTGCTGAAACATCTCCAGAATGATCAGTGGAGACAGAATGAACCTGAGCTCAGTTTAGAGCTTCACACCAAAGGCTGTGAATTCTGATGTACATGTGATTTATCAGCTTTTTATTTGTAATAAATTTGCAACAATTTCAGAAACTCTTTTTTCACATTGTCATTATGGGGGATTGTGTGTAGAATGTTGAGGAAATCAATCCATTAAATCCATTTTGGAATAAGGCTGTAATATAAACAAATGTGGAAAAAGTGAAGCGCTGTCAATACTTCCCGGATGCTCGGTATATATATTAGAAGAGCATTTAATGCTTCTAAACCTTCTTCCAGAGGGCAGCAGTACAAAAATTGGCTTCAGAGGATGGGAATTAGCTCCTATTACACTTTGAATTTTCTTTATCATTTGCTGTTCATGTAGCTTTGCTAGACTTCGCAATGGCAAACCAATAATCCTTGAGATTCTGGAGCACAATATGCTGCCTTATTTTCCAGGGACACCCATGCATATTTCAACAAGACAATGCTAAAGCACATCATGCACACATTAGAAAGTCCGGTTGCGGAGGAAGAGGATACAGGTAGTTGACTGGCCTGCCTACAGTCCTGACCTGTATCCAATAGGGAATGTGTGGTGCATTTTGAAGCACAAAAATGCGAGAATGAAAACCCTGTATTGTTGCCCACCTTAATAATTGTTTG